>NW_028277097.1:20740000-20918750 GCF_059951505.1 Python bivittatus | reverse complement strand
AAAAACATGTTTAGTTTCTATTCTAATACTACCGTACTCAGCTGTTATCTGTATTCTATAATGTATTATTTGCATTTTATAATAAAACAATCAACTTGTGAAAAAACAAATAAAAACATAACCAATTCATTAGAAAAATGACAATAATGACAACAGCTGAGGCCTCTGTGAAGATCTCAGTTCCCCCTATCACATAGACCCATGCCAGAGCTCCAGTAACCAACACCCTGGCCCCAATGCCTGGGGGAAGAGCCAGGTCTTTGCAGAATTCCTAAAGGCCAACAGAGTCAAGGCCATCTGTATCTCTAGGGAGAGGTTGTTCCATAGAGCAGGAGCGCCATGGCAGAGAGTTGATACTGCTTAAACAAGGGGAGCCAGATCTGGTAGAACAGGGAGAAGCCAACAGGGTGTCTAGCCCCATGCCATGTAGAGCTTTAAAGGTCCCAATCTGCCCAAAGTTGAAGCTTTCCAACCTGTTTGGACTGATGCATTGCTGCATGTCATTTCTCTAGATCTGGGACAATCTACCAGATTGCGAAATTTCACCTTGTATCACCCCTTAATGCATAATTACACGTAACCCATCATTTAGCCATTCCCAATCTTCCTTAACCTGTTAACTTGCCCCTTTCATTCCTTAGGCAACATGTTCTGTTGCCCAGAGCATATTATGTGTTGGTGGAACCTAGAGATAAATAAAGCCTAAACTGTGAAAATGGGATCAAAAGGCCATATGGCAATGTCTCTTGCGAGGGAGGTTAATGTTGCACTGGGAAAGTTCAGGGAAGAGATATTAATATATTTTCCCACTGTGTAGTCTTTCATATCTCATTAGCAATATCTTATTCTGTTAACACATTAGCACCATTCCTTTGTTATTATATTAGCATTCATATCATATCAGGACATATTGTTCCCTAATACAATGTTGCAGTCGTATCGTATTAGCAACTTTCGTATCAAATTAGGACCAGCAGAGATTAGAAGACATTCTGATTCAATTAGCAAGGTGGTACGTTCTACTCTTTTTCCAAATCAGTGCCCTTAGTAGTTCCTAAATGGCAACTTTCATTCATCTCAGTTCAGAGTGGCCTTCACACCAAGAGGCCTTCTACTGGATGGGTTCATGTCCCACATTAAAGCAGGCTCTTGGGATTGTCCCCCAACGCTTTGAAAAATTCCAACCAAAGGACTTTTGTCCTTTGACTTTTTAATGTGGGGAATTGGGAAGGAAGAGCAACTAAATCTGTGTGGAGCAATTCAGTTAATGGCTTTTCATTCATTAAATTCCATTTTAGTTCAATGTAAATGAAAATCATAAATTAAAGTGGGATTTTTATTCAGGCCTTGACTCCTGCCTGCTTTGTGGAGTGTGTTCAACTGGTCCCAAATGGCATGTTGTTGTGTTAAACTATGTGGTTTGTCTCCTTTTGTAGCATAATGTTGCCAGCCCTTCAAGGTAGACCAGACTAGGGAACCAAAGTCATGCATGCTAATACTGCTTTTATTATGTTTTAATAAAACAAGAGAATCCTGCAAATCTGAATGCACTTCCCCTCTCCCTCCCTTTACCTTCATGAGAACTGGGGAGGGTCTTGCCTGACATGCTTTCTCAGCCTTCTACTCCGGACTCAGATTTCTTTTATCAGACTATTGTCTTGGTTGTGGCTCTTCCTCCTGTCCCTCAAGGTAGTTCCATCTGTCCGTTACAAATATTTATTTAAATATAAGGTCCCAGAAGACAGTGAATGGCCTATCTTGGATTGTGCAATCCTCTGTTCAATGATCTTCCATAAATCCCTGAGAAAGATCTCAGGATAACTTTTTCACTGGTGGTGTTACTGTCACCATTAAGAGGGAACCCTATCCTTGATAGAGAATTTCTCAGTCACCTGGAGAAATTCAGATGAATTGTCCTCCCACTTTTCTACCCACAACTGGGTAGAGAATTTTGAAAGGCCATTTGCATCCTCATTTAGTTCAAAGTATTAGGGCAGTGTTGCTACCTGTACTCAAAGGGGGGCATCATAGGGACACATGACACACCTGTGGCCAATCTCCTTAAACCCAAGGGCACTTTTTCTGGGATCGCACTGCAGGTGTGCAATCCAAGGAAACAAAGGTGCAGCATACAGATGCTGTGTGAGCACCTCTGCATGGTCCAAATCACCTATTCCCCTCAACATTTAGACCACTGCACAGCACTGCAAGATATTAGGGATTTGGTATTGAGGTTCAACTTGTTTTGGAAGGGGTTATCCTCTTCCTGAAAGAGCAAGTCTACAATATAGCCATGCTCTTCAGTCCTCAGCTGTCATTGGATTCATGGATGACAGGGGTGGTGAGGAACACATTTCCAGAATTTTGGTTGATGGACCAAAGAGCTCATCAGATTTGGCAAATATTATTTGTATCTTAGAACCAGTTTTGTCTTTTACAATGTATTCCACATGGAACCACCTTACACCTGTAAGTGATGCCAACAGTATGTAGGAGAGGGGTGATATCATGTCTGCACTGAAAAATTTATTTTGGTTGCCAACTATTCATCAGGGATAACTGAAAATGCTAATATTAATCTTTAAAACCCTAAATGGCAGAGGGCCTAACTATTTCAGAGGGCTTTCCTGTAACAACTCTGCAAGTCTCCAAGAGAGTCCAGGAGTGCTGGTTGATAACCTAGGGCTTGGCTGAAAAATCTATGCACAAGGTTTTGGCAAAAATACAACATTGTTTTGTATCAATACAACAAATAGCATTGATGGTTGCCAACTGCTGGTAGGATCAGGCTACTTCATCTGCATATTTTATTTACTGTTCACCATCTTGAGTGGTCAAATTAAGGAATTAAATGAAATATGTGTATGTCACCTGCCTACCTATAACAGACACATGCGTTCTCCTAATCTCCAACAGAACACCCTGAAAAAAAACTAACAGTGAGATTTCTCCATCTCTAGTTTACATTTGCAGGGTAGTCACTATCTTTCATAAGCAGGGAATCATGGATGAATAGGACATTCCTTTAGAAATGTTGAATGTCTTCCTGTCCTTTTCCTACAAAGGTAAGTGGTTGGCAATAAATAGATTCCTTCTGCCTTCCCCCATGGAAGGTCCACAATGGAAAGTGAGGTTATTACTATGAATAATGCCCTATAAATATTCCACTTGTTAGGCATGTAATCAATTCTCTAGTCTCTCTGGACAGCTTCCTCATTTACACCCTCCCCTTGGTATATTTCTCTTGTATAATTTAAATGCACACATGCATTATAATCACTTTCTCACTCTCATTTTTGCTGGCTGGCTAGCTGAACTTCAAAGGGTTGCTCATTTAGCAGGAAAAGATTTAGATTTACATGGGATTGGAGCTGCAACGTCAGTGTTTAACTGGTTTCGTGCACTAAGTAGTTCGTCCCCAGAGAAGAGAGGTGAAGGCAGGTGGCACCACCTGGATGACTTTTTCTAGTCTCAGAGGCTAAACAGAGCTGGTCCTAGTTAGCACTAGAATGAGAGACCACTAGGGAATAATACCAGAACTGTAGGCTAGATTGGGAAGTCAACACACACACACACATGTTCTAGAAGAAGGAAATGGCAAGCCATTTTCATATTGCTGCCATGAAAACTCCATGATATGTCCATAAAGGAGGTATGGAGTCAAGCTTGTCTTGAAAGAGACTTTACTTTGGTCTTATCCTTAGCTGACTTTAAAATATTGAGAAGACTTTACTAGAAAAATAATAAAAATGTCAAAAGAAGAAGAAATTAATGGGAGGGGTGGATTTGATTACCTCAGTGGCTATTTCCAGTTCTTTGATTCTCTGAAAGCTTATGAAAGTGGGCATTGAAGAAGAATATGGAGGCATCTGCTGTGTAGCTCTGAGGCTGTCTTCCCCCCCCCCCCCCCCCGAATAGCAGAGAGAGAGAGAGCATAGTGATGTTGTACAGTGCTTTACAGAATGTCATAACTATCTTTTGTCTTTTAAAGGCACTGGAGGAATAATTTCTAGACTGGGTGTACACGATCATAGAGACTCCTTTCTCCACATCTGAAGGACACGAAAACTGGTTAAGGCCTCTGCAACCCAACAACATTCCAAGATTAAGGGACAATCACTGAAACACCTCCATAGCAAATACTGAGTAACTGATTGCATCATCATCATCATCATCACTATCATCATTTCATTATCAATGTTCAATGTTCCTCTAGCTTTTTGCAGGAATGGTTTTACCCCAACGTTCATTGGAAAGTAGACATTAAGAGAACATTGCTGACACTTCAAAATAGGAGACAATGGTTCTGACACTCACTTCTCCTTCATGTTGCATCCAGCATGCCAACCCACCTGTCCATCCTAGTATATCAATGTGGGATCTACCAGTCACCCAAGCAAAGTTTGATTTTTGGTTTTGGTTTTGGTTTTGGTTTTATTTTATTTTTTTATTATTATTTTTTATTTAACTGGAATCTTGGGAGAAGGTAGACATGTTATGTCACAGGTTTGGACTGGAACCACAGGTTGCATACTGCTTACAAAAAAAAGAAAGAGGAAAGGTGCAATATGCTTTCTTGATAAGCACCTTGATAAGGAGTCACAGCCTTGATATATTTCTTATCTCTAGCTGGCTTGATAAAATATCCTTGGATCATGCTACTTTAGCCCAGCCTACCCTAAGTCTATTATCCTTCAAAAGCACTGGAGCTGCAAATCCTGGGTTTTGCAGCAAGCAAAACTGGCTTCCAAACTGGCCATCCAAGATGCCACCTCATTCAGTGTATCCCAGATTTTATACACCAGCTGAGTTTTTTTTTTTTTAAGTACATTTTAATTGATGTATCTGATTTCCAAGAATGCTTCTGGGCTCCACCCATATCCCTGAAGACATTCTTCAGGAACAGAAACAGTTGAATGTGTCTGTGCTTTGTCTGAAAATGTGCCTACCTGCTCAGGAAAGAGACAGAAGGTCACTGAAGTGGTGGAGAAGAACCTTAGCAGCGTACCTTCAATGAAGTGGCTACTCTGGGACTAGTTTTATTCAACAGGGCAGCCCTCCTGTGAGTGTCCAAAATCCATAACCTGTTCACAAAGTTCCAGATATGCTCACTGGTCCAAAGCTTGGAGCTAGATTCATGTGAAGTCCTAGATCTCACTTCAAGACCTCTTTGATATAACACAACTCTCATTGAGGTACACCCATGACCTGATTTGCCCCATTAAAATGTTATGCATTCCCCCTTCCCCAGCAGGTTCAGTGCCACCATTTTTTTAGGAGGGAGGAGAAGGTACTTCCCAAAGCAATTTGGAAGGGAAGTTTCACTCTGATGAGCACGATCATAACCAAGTCCTCTTTTGAAGCTTGCAAAACCATATTGGGAATTCATGCTCTAGCTAGTGATGACATCAAGGAACAGAGTAATAATGAAATCCACCATCATGACAGAAGCTATACCTCTTTTGTACACGCCTTGCGATGTTGCATGGACGAAAAGGGTAGAACTTGGAATGCAACGATGCAATATTTTGACAAAACTATCAGATCCTGGGGATGCCTCTGTTTAGATCAGTAAGCCAATTTAGCTGGCATTATGATGTCTGATAGGTCACAGCTTTCAGAGAAAGCTCTTTTCAATCACTTGCCAAGCCACCTGATCTGGCTTGTCATCAGGGAAAAAAAAAAAAAAAAGAGTTTGAAATGGAGACATTTTTCATGGGGGGGGGGAATCAAAACTCCACCAACTCTTTCAATGCTAATTATGCATTTGTTTTCTAAAGAAATCAAACAAGAAGAAAGACATTTATTTTTGTTTGTCCCAATATTACAGCCAAATCAACTTCACTTGAATGACTGCATTTTAGGTAACACAACGTAATCATCATTCCATACTTCTCCAAAATGGCACATACTTCTGCGCGGCTTACTAATTTCAGAACTTCGTTTCCGATTCCGTGCGATTCTTTTTGGATGGGGTAGGTAGGAAGTTACCCCAACTGTAAGCCATATTCTAAATGCGTCTGCTCTCTTAAATGAGATAATTCTAGCTCTCTCCTTGCTGTTTTATTTTCTGTCTTTTCCCCGGAACACAAAAGGAAAAGACATGGCATGTTGGCAGATGGCGATGAAGAGCTTTAATCAATGATCAGATTAAGAGCAGAAGAAAATGGAAGAGCCACCATGTTTAGCAGGAAGCCTTTCTCTCCTCTGAATGGCACCGCATCAGATAAAACAAGGAAGTCTTCCAGTCAGAGCTGGGTGATTCCTTTCCGCTCTGTTGTGTTCAGGACGATCATTTGGTGCAGTCCTGCTGCAATTTTATGTTTTTATATTGCAAGGAGAGTGGCAGTGTAGGCTCCCGAAGAGCCACATTCTCTTCGGGAGACCCCCCTCCTTTGGAGCAGCCTGGTCAGTGACACCTACAGAGGTTGGGTGTGTCAAAGCAGGCAAGATGGTGGTCATGGCAGTGTAATCCAAACCCTACCCCTTTGTAATGTGTGCAACATTAATGTATATAGAAAGGGACGGGACTTGGATCACACTGCCATCTTGCCTTTTTTGACCCCTCCCTCCATTGGACACCATTGAACATTCTCCGTGAAGCAAGGGCCTTAGAATGGTCTATGGCAGTGTTGTCCAAACTTGGCCACTTTAAGATGAGTGGACTTCAACTCCCAGAATTCCCCAGCCAGCATGGTTTGGCCAAGTTTGGACAACACTGGTCTATGGGGATGACCCTGGGAGACAGGGCAAAGATGCACAGCCAGAGCAATGGTCAGATAAGTGGCAGCTGAGCCCACAGCAGGAAATGGGGGTATGGCAAACATCTCAGAAGGACCGTTTCTCGGACTGTAAAAGTGGCAGGGGAGGAATGTACTTTCAGACTTGCAAAATTCTGTTGATGTAACCTTACAATAAAATAGAGCTAATGCTTCTGGTTGTTCTTCTTGTCTGGACTACCTCACAAGGCTGACAGGCCTCCTGCAGTCTTATGGCCTTCCAAAGGCTTACGAAGCACTTACTGCTTTGGAAAGCCTTGGAAAATTTATTGATATCGATACTGCTTTCTATGAAAAACTTGCTACATTGAATGTGTTGTTTTTATTAATAGTTTGCACTGAGACACAGTGCACTGTTGCTGTAATTACATACTGCTTGGCCTCATTCAGATGGAAATGACAGTTAAATCTGAGAAACAGTTTGCTAATAGTTACATCTAATAATCAAAGAAATAAAACTTGTAAAAGACATACCTCGCGTAGCATTTTGCGAAATGGGCAGCGATATAAATCAATTAAATAAATAAATAAATATCAGGATAAAGATTTTTAAAAAGGATGGAACTTTTTTTAAAAAAATATTTAAACTATTTTAAAACTACTTGATATGGGCTGGGTTGGTTCACTGATTGGAGTAACCCAGAGCATTTAGGTTGGTTTCCAAAACTGTGATGGAATGTATCTATGAAGGGGGAAGTAGTGTGATGGAATGCAGTAGACCTCTAGGTTCCCAGGAAGGAGGGTCAATCAAGAGACAACACAGTCCAGAGCAGGAGGATAGGAAGAAGAAACATAAGATAGCCACTCCCTAGAATCTCACAGGATATATCTATTAGTTTAGCATAGTACAAATTTAGTCTAGCAAGATTTGGTCTATATGGTGTAAGCAATAAAAGAACTGGACTTTGTTGGACTGTTTCCCTTTTGTTTTTGGGCTGGGCCTGACAGAAACCTTGGCATTGTGGCTTGGAAACCAGGTTTTATGGCTTCCCACATTGGCAGAGTCCAACTCATTGGGTCTAGTTCCATTAATCACTGCTTTACAAGACAAGTCATAGCACGATGTGTTAACCCTGTCACTAAGGCATATCATGGAAACTTTTAACTCCCTATGGGTTTATCATGGCTCAGGTTTCCAATGAAAATTATTTTCAGCACTCCCCTGATTTGCAGAAAACTGAAACTGAGAGATTGTCTTTGTTCTTATTTATTAAATTATTTAAATTATGCATATGGTTTCCACACACACCAAGACCCCTTTTGCCCATAGTGCTCAGGAAGTTCGATTTCTCCACTATGATCTTCCTCCTGTGGTGCTTCTGCCAAAATGGGCAGTTGGGTTTCGTTATCTCACCCCTCCACCCTTTCCCCTTTCTGAAAAAGAATCTTGAAATAAAGAGGAATGTGTTGCCAACACTTCTTTAAAAGTGAAGATGCCAAGGATTACTCTGGGATGCCAAGCCTGGGTATATCACCACACTTTCATTCTCCTTTTTAGATTCTAGCCCTTCTCCAAAGGGAGAGAATCAAGACAACAAAACCATAGAGGATTTTGCAAGCAAGGATGAAGAATTGGGCCTTGACCCAGAAGTGGACAAACCACTAATTTTGAACAACTGAACTAGCAAAGGCTAGACTCCTATTTGCCTGAGACGTGTCCATGCCAGAGGTGCCCAGATTCTTCAGCTCATTGACCCCTTCATGAAGTTTCAGGTTGTTCGTCGACCCGCAAATATTTATGATATGAAAATAATTTAATAAATACTACTTTAATTAATAGAAGTCTGAATAATAACAAACACATTGATATTAATAATAATTTCATATAATTTAAAATATGAAGAATGTAAGATTTAATGTACATTTTTATTGAAACTGTTGATATCATTAATGAGAAGGATGCATCTGATGAGCATCAAGAAGGGCACTGATATTTTGTTGGAAATTGGTGAGTTTTAGTCATAAGTCACTATTCTCTTCCAGCTTCACTCTGTTCCTATCAACACCCTGACGTTTACTGACCCCAGCCATTTATCAGCCCCTTGGATAGTCTCATCAACCCTTGGGGGTTGATATTGGTCATTTTGGGGAACCCCGGTCTATTTGGATTCCTGCACTGAGCAAGGGTGGAATGCACTGGCCAAATGGCCCTTCCCCATTGTAGGACCCCATGAGCCTCAGCACAACCATTTACCCTCTCTTTGGGTTTCATTATAGCAACTTTGAACTTTGACGTAGCCATTTTTAATCCTACTCCTACAGCCATGTTTACTTCTCTTGCTTCAGTCCCGGAATATCAGTGCCTGCAAGCTTGAGAGAGAAAGATGTTTTATCCTGAGGATGAACCTTCATCATCTTACCTGTAACACGCTGCCCAGTTTTCTTATAGATTTTCATTACCCAGTTGCTTTAATAATCTTTCTCCTGCACTCATGCTTTTCTCACACTTTCTGGGCTTTGGTTCCAGTTATGCCTCTGTCTTTTTGATAGACTATAGATCTGTTTATCCTAAGTCATAAATCCTTACCAGGATGATCCACAATAGGTATTTTGAAACTTAGTCTTCTGGGGCCATCAAAGACTTTGGTGCTTTTCTTGATAATATTATCTCCTGCTCTTAAAAAAAAATAATACAAATCTTCAGCAGAAACATTTTTTTTCTCTGTAAAATTGAAATCCTTTATCTTAAAGCCATAGATCTTTCCTTTGACCTTGCAGACTTCAAATATGAATAAAGAGCACAGGTGTCTTGTCGATGTACTCTTTTTCCACGGCCAGTTATTCCATTAGGTTCTCCTGCTCTTGGTCATTTAGAAAAGCATCAGTGGGTGGTTTCCCAATATTTGCATCACTTTATTTAACTAGTCTTTGCTTTTTTATTTAAGTGCAGAATTAAGGCAGAGTTTAAGGGAAAACACTGTTCTCTCTGTGTGTTTGTGTGCATATATATATGAGAGCCAGGGTAATGGCGATATAGTAGGTAGGAACCCAGCTTCTTGTCCTCTCTTAGGCTGTGATTTCTGGCCAGTCACTCTCCCTCAATTCTAGAATCTATCTACCAACATGTACTGGACCAGTGTGATAGATTATGGTCCATAACATTAAACGAAGAGGCCTTCATCCTGCAGTGAACTGATTTAAGCTGAATCTATCATCTACCTATCTCCAGTAGAAGAGAATATGCGTAGCTCAGGGTTGAACTCTGGAGTCCTGGGTGCTCTCTGAGCTTGGTTGTTTGCTTGCAGACATTTCATTACCCGACTAGAATAATGGTTCTTACACAGCTCCTCTTATGGGAGATTGGGTTGTTACTTTGGTAATGGAGCACTTGGTTAGTGTGGGTTGTTTTTTGATAGATCTGCATTTCTAATTTGCTGTTGTTTTCTCTGCTGATGAGGATATCCAGGAAGGATAGTGTGTTGTTGCATTCTTCTTCCCTAGTGAATGTTATTCCTTTGAAGATGTTGTTGATAGTTTCATGTGTCTTCTCTAGTTGTTCCTTTTTTATTTATGACAAAGGTGTCTGTCTGTCCATCCATCCATCCATCCATCCATCCATCCATCCATCCATCCATCCATCCATCCATCCATCCATCTATCTATCTATCTATCTATCTATCTATCTATCTATCTATCTATCTATCTATCTATCTATCTATCTGTCATTGTTACAATTGTTAGAGTTATAGTTATTCCTATGCACAAGACCAAGTAAAAGAGCTTGCATTTTCCTCTGTAGCATAACATAATATGGTTTCTTTTATGTATAAATTATCTGTATGGATGAATTAAAGCCTCAGTTAGCATGAATTGGAAACCATGTATATTTCAGGAGGCATTTCCTTGCTCTTTCCAAGATTCACCACATGTTTTACTGCCACATATAATCAATAGTTTTTAGACTTGGTTGGATGAGACAGGGAGCTTTTGAGGGAAAAGAGTTTTGGGGTTTGTTTGGTTCTTGTTAGCAAGAAGATATGAGATGATTCCAGATGATTTAGTCTGGCATTTGTTGGTTTGAAGTTGTCCCTCTTTGACCTGGAAGGGGGGGAAAAAATCTGGAATTGAATTTGGATGTGCTAGCCTTGCTGAATGCATCTCCATGGAAATTGGTGGAGGAGATTTCATTTCTGGATCTCAGGGTGGCAGAGAAGCATCATGACCTCATGGTCCTCGGTGTGGACCACATGGTGGCATGGAAGCAACTGATCTGCATGATATTTAAAAATGGATATATTCAAGAATATTGGAAAACTGGTCAGACAGAATCATTGTGGCTGGCAGATGCAATGGTTAACAACTACCAATTATTGTCCTATGCCATATGGATGGCTACTGTTTAGAGGCAGTGTGCTACTTTTTGAATCTGGAGATGTCATTTAGCTATTGGAGATTAGAACCATCGACAGACGTGTCTTATGTAGATTTCTATAATCCACTGTTAAAGCCATTGACCATTGCTTTACTGCCCCTCAATGGAATCCATAAATTTACTTTTTGTGTGAACTGTTCTTTTCTCTGACAAATCTCACAATGCACTAATTGTGCATCCTGAGCTGTAATTTTAGGAGACTCAGAGGAAATTATTTTTGGGGAAGCCCAGATTCAAGTCCATCCTCATTACAATCTACTTCACCTACAGGGATGTCCCTGTGGGAATAATGAGAGACCCTGAGTTCATGGAAGAAATCTACCAAATGAAGTAGTTGATCAAAATCATTAATTTTAATCATAAGTTTAATTAACATTTCTGAATTGATGGATTTTCGATTTATTTGTTAGATTTATACCTGTTTTTCCTCCAGGAACTCAAGGTGGCATGCATTGGTCTGTCTCCTGCATTTCCTTTCCAACCATGAGGATGTTTGGGCTGAGAGAATAATTGGCCAAAGTTGGTCTAGAAGCTTCCATGGTTGATAGTGGACTTGAACCTGCACCTCTCCATTTATAGTCCAAGATCCTTACCACTGCTCCCCAGAAAAAAGACTTGAATCACAGTCATCTAATTTGTTTGAATAGCTCAGTTCAGTTCAACTGTCTGATTCCCTTTGGGAAGTCAATTTAATTCACAGAATCAACTAAATTCCCAGCCTAATATGTAAACCAGTTTCTCCACGGAATCTATAGTTCTATATACTTCTAGCAAGTATTTTATTTCAGGCAGGATATTTTCACTTGGGATTATCCCCACTGTGTACAGGGACAATTGTCTATTTACTACACACCCCAGAGGTGAACTCTGATGTCTTTAAAATTTGTCTGTTGAATCAGCTTGTGGCCAGCCATTTTCAAACAAGAAATTAAAACACCAGAAAAACTTACAGGGCCAAGCAAAATTGGCTCACGGCCTTCCATAAAACCTAGAAATAGCCCAGTTTCTTGTCTGCTAAATGTGAATAGATGCCGAGACACAGCCAGCCAGACCTACAGACCCATCTCATTCCAGCAGAAGATAACTTCCTCCCACAAGGATTCTTAAATGTCCATTTG
Organism: Python bivittatus; assembly: GCF_059951505.1. Classification (NCBI taxonomy): domain Eukaryota; kingdom Metazoa; phylum Chordata; class Lepidosauria; order Squamata; family Pythonidae; genus Python; species Python bivittatus. The sequence continues at coordinate 20,906,481 of NW_028277097.1, read as the reverse complement.
CTATGATAATTTATGTCACTCCCTATTGTATTCAACACCTAATGCACAGCTGGTCTTTTAATGCAGATTTCTTCGCTCTTGCAGCCCCATTATCCTCTTTGAAAGGATAATGTGCTCTCTTTTTTTGCAATTATTTCTCTTTGTCAAGTCTGTATTTTTTCCCCCTTCTTTTTCTTTTCCCTTTTGCCCAAACAATTCAAATAAATAAACCACATACCAAAGTCCAATTTCTTTGCTACTTAGGTGTTCGCTCCCACATCATATTAAACCTGAAACCCAGCTTAACAAAATGTTCATATTTTATTTCCTAAAGAAATAAATGAAATTATGGTTTTTAATGTGAAACATTAATTTGTATCATATACTGAATTACAAACTCCCCAACCTCATTTGAACCTAGTCTAAAATATTGGGTGAACCAAAACTGTGAAATTTATAGGATGTGACCAGTGGGTTTGGCAGAAATGGTTTAAAATCACCATATCTATCCATCTATCCATCTATCCATCTAACCATCTATCCATCTATCCATCTATCCATCTATCCATCTATCCATCTATCCATCTATCCATCCATCCATCCATCCATCCATCCATCCATCCATCCATCCATCCATCCATCCATCCATCCATCCATCCATCTATCTATCTATCTATCTATCTATCTATCTATCTATCTATCTATCTATCTATCTATCTATCTATTGCATTGTAGCAACTGCCATTTTGACTTTTTTGACTGTACTTGCAGATGCTGCTGGATTTGACAGAAAGCCTACACCTTTTATAGATGAGGAAGAAAAAAATGCATGGAAATTCTGCTTTTCTATACCCAGATTTCATCACACTTTACTTGTGCAGGACCACCAGTGGTAAACCTTGGAAATGTTCAGATCAAATCAAAGTCTTTAGTATGGTCATTGACTGTAAGACTTATCATCATTCCATTTTAAACCATCTAACCCTAAGATATGGCAAATGCAGGTAAAAATTAGATGTATTGACACAAAGCTTTGAATTCACAGTAAGACAAAAATTCATGTAAAATGTGTAAAATGGAATATACTGTAACTGATACTAATATTAACACTACTATATACTACTATATAAAATGTCTATGTATTGTAATCAGATCAATAAAATGTAGCAAAATTTGGTCTTAGAGCAAATTTTATGATAAAATGTAACAATAAAAAAAGCAAGGCTAAATAACTAGATATAAGAAACAATAATGTAAATATATGGATAAGATCTTTGGTCCAATTAGCTCTTAATAGCATTTTAGACACTGCTGCATGGCAACCCTATATGTTATGACAGGATTACAAGCAGGTGGAATTTTTTAACGAAAAAAAAAATATTTGTACAAACTGGTGGCCTTGAACAGAAACCTTTAATGTAAATATTTAATGCTCCACGGTGACTGATGTTTGTCCATTATTGAACCCATTAGGAATTCTTCGCTAAAGCACAACAGACAAATTCTCTTTTCTTACCACCTGATTAGGTTACTGTAATACCTTCTGCATCAGGGTGCCTTTGGAGATGATCCAGAAGCAGCAACTTGTCCCAAATGTGGTGGGATGATGGCTGATCAGGTTTCCAGTCTGAAGGTGTGACGTTAGTTAGCAGAAGGCTTCTGGGTCCATTTCAAAGGGATGCTCATTGTAAAGATCACTGCACTCAGCGCTGAATAACAGACTCTGTGAGACCCAGGCTCGTCCGAAAGCAGTTTACTCAGGTGTAATGCATAGCAGTTACAGACAAAGCCTGACTTGGCTTGGCACGGTTACATACAGCGGGTTTATAGGATTCCCCCCTTGACCAGGAGTTAGCCTTCATTCCCGCCCTTTACCCCGATCCCCTGAGTTACTTGGTTCGTCATCAGTGTTCTTCCCCTTACCTGAATGGCAGATTCAGCCAGGTTTCTTGTCTCCCTGATTGCTGCCCTTTGTGTATGTGATCACTGCATTCATTGGGCTTTTCTTCTGCAGGCCAAGCCAGGGCTCCTTGATTGCTTGCCGATTGCTACTGAATTGTGGTGCTTTGGAGCTGTTGTGGTTGGCGGTGCCTGGCGCGTTCGAGGGAAGCCGGCTTTGTTACAAAGCATCCACTCCTGCCCTGAGTCAATTGCCACCACCTGCCGGCAATTGACTTGCGGTTAGTCCTGTTCCCCTGTTCCCTGGCCGCCTGCGCCTGTGGCGGTGAAATTGTCTAGGGGTGGTGAAACTGAACAGTGATGTTGGCCATGCCGTGCTGGCTGAATCTGACATACCACTCCCCTGAAGAGAGACCCCCCCTCTCTATTTGGGCTTACCGGGGTACTGCCGCCCCTCTACCATAACTGGGTGGCCGGAGGCACCATTGTGCCAATCGGGTGAGGGGTTGTGGCCATAGTGGAAAACTGGGTGGGCCTTTCCTAGTGCTTTGGGGAGCTCTAGCCTTACCGTGGCTGGGTTTATTACTGGCTGGAGGGGTCCCCAAGGATTCCCCTTGTCTCCCTTAGTCATTGCACAAGTTGGGCAGCTGGCCACATGTGCCCCTGTGTCTTTCCGGAGGGGTGGCCACCAGAACTGCCTGCGTAAGAGGTGGGGGTTTTTCACAAATCCACAATGCCCTGCATTTTTGTCAGTGTGCCCCCTCTCCAGCACCTCCCCATGGCAACCCTCCGGTACGTAGAGTTTCCCCTCGTGCCACCACAAGCCCCTTTCCCCTCAAAAAGGCCTTCATAGCACAGCAGCAGGTTATATCAGCAACACCATGACAAATGGAATCTGTCTTTCTTGGTTTGGACATCAGGCTGGGGCATATGGTTTTTAGTGGCCCAATTGTGGCCCAGAGTCAGCAAAGGGAGTGAGAAGAGGGGAGAAGAAGCTCAGTTTTGGCCTTGAAGGGCAGCTGTGCTGTCATGAGGGCAGGATAGCTGAACTTGCTGCTAAATGGGACTGTTATGGGGAAAGGTAGACAGCACTCCCATTAGTCCAGACTAGTATCTAGTCTGGGGACTAGAGACCTAGTGGGACACCCATCTCCTCAGCTGCTGGGAGACATGCTGCCAGTCTGACCCCAAATTAGAGAGAGAGAGAGAAAGAGAGGAGAAAAAACAAGGGGAGAAACTAGGAGAGAAAACAAGAACAACAAAGACCGTTGTTGAAGGGAGTGGCTGGAGAGAAAAGGTGGAGAGTAAAGTTGTGTGACTGCATGGAGCAGTTGTCAGTTCCTGGTTGGAGAGAGAGACGAAAAGTCCACAAGTGCCTTCTTTGGAGGAAGAGAATCAAAGTCCCAAAGAGATGGTACTCAAGACCCAAGATGGAAAGGAGGGAGGCAGTATCCTTTGCTGAAGCCCTAGTATCTGGGGAAGGACTGGGCAGAAGACCCTGAGAGAGGTTCTTCCCTCAAGGAAATGCCAGCAAAGGACAGGAGAGGAGAGGAGAGGAGAGGAGAGGAGAGGAGAGGAGAGGAGAGGAGAGGAGAGGAGAGGAGAGGAGAGGAGAGGAGAGGAGAGGAGAGGAGAGGAGAGGAGAGGCGCTGAGCACACTCATTCATAAATCCAGCACATTCCTTCCTTTTACTCTCTCTCGATAAGCCCAGAAATGAATCTAGCCATTGAGCTTAGCAAGCTATATTTGACAGCTGAAGATGTGTGAAACCAGCTGTTTGGGAAGGAAGAGTTAAACTCACTGAAAATACCCTCTTGCCCCCATCTTGCTCCAAAATTCTTAGCTTTACCACTTTTGGGGATGACAAAATGAACACTATGATCAATCGTGGTTGTTTTCCCCACCTCTGATCTTGAGCAATGTTTATGCATTCTGAATAATGTGGATGTGGGATGTCTTTACCTCACTAGGTGGATTGAAGAACTCAGTCTGTTCCTGATCTTTCTAATAATTATTAAAATATGTTGCTTGTACATTGGCTAGAAATTGTTTATTTTCTCCATCTGATTAGCCTCAAAACAAGGCAAGAGGTTAATGGACTCACCCACCATTAAAATAACAACAGGTCACTCAACTTCTTTTAATACTGCCACAGATAGTGAGTAAAATGGAAGATAGTTTTGCTGCATCTGTTAAGTGGTTTGTGATCTCAAGAGTTGCCCATCAAAGCAATAACTGTAGAGGGCAAGCTGTATTCTTGAACAGCTTGGCTGCCCTTTCTGGTTTTCTGCAAAAAAAAGAAAACAAAAATCTGGTGAGACTTCCTTTTCTTGGAGACAAGGAAACACTTGACATGACAAATACGACCGTGACAGAAAAGGTATCAGAGATCAAGGGACACAGCAAGTTCTAGGAAACGTCACTACCTTTTCATACTTGATCTCCACATGTCTCACCATAAAATAGGACAATCTTTAGCTTAGGAGACACAGGACAAAAAATACACAGTATAAGACAGATATCTTATAAATTCTGGAGGAATAAATATTCATTTTTGGCAACCAAAAGCACTCCTTTTTGGAGAAGACATGAATGCTTGGTAGATTTCAATGGCAGCACGCTTAGATGGAGATCTTCAGATAGAATACTTTTGCCTTTTATCCTTTTTCAGCTGCATTCCTTCATGTGTCACCTTGACTGTCCTTTCATTGACCATCAGGTTGCTGGGACAAGCATGGCTGGCTGTATGGCAGATAACTTTCTTCTCTCCAGTTGCTGTCCTTCAATTCTTGTCTGATTTCAAAGTTGACTTCCCTACCTGTTCAGCTTGATTGCCTCTTGTGCATTCTTCTCTAGGATCAAATGTTGGTCATTCTACTCTATCTGCTTCTCCCAACATTTTAGTTCCTGTAACCCCACCAAGGCAGATCCAAACATCCCTCTCATGTTTTCTCCTAGAGCTGGGTTTTGACATTACCATAGAAACCCACCAAGGTGGTGTGGGTCCATATACATAATGGCAAGCTGTTATATAGAAGGGGAGCTGTTACTGAGAAGACCTGACTATGGGGTCCCCACATATGGAATGGGATCCTCAGCAGGCCTCTTCCTGCTTTTATGGGATGGACAGGCTCATTTTGGAGAAGGCATTCTTGAAGATAACTGGCCTCTGAGCCATATGAGACTTGTGGTTGGAAGTCCAAAGACCTAAAGTTAAAGTTACAAGTCTCATGATCATGGGCATTTGTGGAGTGGGCCAAGTGGTGAAACATACATGATGACATCAACACAGTAATGGCATGATTTACTCTTCCATGTTGGGACATAAGACATAATTGTAGCATTCTTGTGATGAAGTTATAGCGTGAAGGTCATTATTTTGGCATCCTCATAGCTGGCTGTGGGCACTGCTGCTAATGATAAGTACTGCTCATATATTCTTATGATGAAGTCTCATCTCTTGAGCATCTTCTGGTTGTGCCTGATCCAGGAATTGTTTCTAATCTCCTTCCAGTTTCCATTACTGTGTTAAACTTGGACTCCTAGCCCTATGTTGGGCTACCTAGCTAAAGGTGATCTTTTAAAAATTTTGCTTCCAATACTGTTTTCATTATTTATTAATCTTTTATAGTAACTGGCACCTTTAAAGTACTGAGATCCTGTGTTTCTCTTCTTCTAATGTACTGGCTGTGGCCCAGATGGAAAATGAATTTTTTCTGCTATTTTCTTTGGGTCAGACCATCCTTTTCATCTGAAAAGAGGAATGGAATTTTCTTGTGCTTTCCCAGGTAAATGAGGATAATTATTGATTCCGACCATATCATATACCTGATCACATGCAATCACATCATGAACATATATCACGGAGGGGAGGGGGCTGTAACTCAGGTACAATCTTATATTTGGGTGGATACATTTTGGATAGATTGTTGTGGGTTATCGATGGGTATACATGTGGCCTTTTGAGACTCAGTCAAAGGTCTTCTTCCTTGATCTTAATGAAAGAGTTGTTCCTATGTCTGCATGACTTTTTCTGTAACTCTTTGTAACATGGGAAGCTGAATATCATCCTGCAGAAAGCATGCATTTTTATAAGTTTAATCAGCATAAATAAAGGGGCCTATATTGTTTATTAATGTGTGTCTTCAGCACTCACTCTTATTTTTGAGGCCATATTCTCTAGTCAAAACTAAAGTCTTCTCTAGTCAAGACTAAAAGAGCTAATAGAGAAAATATGGTTGGAATTTCATTCCTGTAGGTTCACAATTTTGAAACATGTTACAGTCAGTAACAAGGGAAACCACAGTTGCCCATAAAATCTGTCTGTCCACTTTCCAAATGAAAAAAATCAGGGACAAAGATTAATTATTGAGGAAAACTAGCATCAAGAAAGATTGAAGTCTACATTTTGTGTCCCATGAATGAAGCAGCTGTGAAACAGAGATATAATGATCATTTCATCAGCAATGAGAAATTTGTGATTTGTGGGCTTTTCTATTTATATTTCCCCAGCACCTTGGGATCATGCTGCCAATATCTGGCAACAAAACAGTCAAGTTTTAGTAATGCAATTTGTCTGTTTTTCAGGTTTTCAAGTGGTTTTTAAGAATGTTAATGGGAGTGTACCAAGCTAGATCTTTAGTCTCCCAGCCCCACCAAAACTGGCCCAAGAAACTGTTTCTGTGTGGCCTCTTGCAAACTTATAGGAGGTCACAAGGGTCCTGTCTCAAATGTTGCTCCTGTCTGATGTGGGTCCATCCCTGGAATCTCTAAATATCTGACATTTCCAAGAAAACCTTGAAACTACAGTGGCTTCAGGTTTCAGGATCCTTTCCAATGAAGGTGTCCTAGACAACAGTTACCACCTTTGACTTAGTACTGCTCACTGTTACTGTGGGATAGGCCCTGGCTGGATTAGTAAAGGCCTTTACCCTGACAGCAGGCCCAGCACCACATCACTACAAACACAGAGGAATACCTGTAGAGACTGATGGAAGTTCTGGAAACAAACCCTATTGATGTTCTTACAAGACTTCCTTTTGTACTTGCTATAACCTTGTCTGCATCAGCCAGGCTTGGCTTAAAATATGTATCCTCATCACAGTGACTTTGCTATGCTTTGAAGGTGGCACATCCAGTAAAAGGTACAGCTGTGAAAAAAACAAAAAGAAAAATAGCAAAACAGGGCTGTCATATCTGGTCTGCAAAAATCCAGATAACAGACAGAAACAGAAAATCCAAATGATTTGCTGACATCTAGCAGCTCTCTGAACATTGAGAGCCAGAGAGGGTAGCCTTATCACAAATGTTGGTGGGAGCCAAGACATCTGAAGAGGTGACTGGTTCTGTGCCACCTGGACTGGTCTTAATCTTTACAACTTTAAAAGGGGTTGGAACCACATTATTTAATAGATTCTATTCACTGATACAACCTGCCACAGGTTGATGTGTATGAGACAGAGGGTCTCTTTGGTGGTGGTCCCCAAAATTGTGTTGTTGATTTCTACTGACTTTCCCTTTGCCAATACATTATTGTCAAGGCTTACAAACCTTCTTCTTCAACAAACACCTTTAATCTGAGTCCATCATTTATTTCCACGTACCTTAAAATTGCTTTTCAAAGAATCCTGTATCTTTGGTCACATTGCAGTTTTCAGCTCTGCCCTTCCATTTCCTCCTGATGCTACATCATTTTGTGAGGGTGGCCTAAGAAAGTGATTCAAAATGTTTTATATTATTAATAATAATAATGAAGCATGCATCTTCATCTCAGGGACTCTGGGGATACAGACTGATCTTTGGAGCATTATTCTCTCCATATAAATGTTCACATTTAATTAAGCTGATCTCATTAAAAAAAAAATTAAAAATAACCACCGTATGTCATTTTAAAGAGCTATAGATAGTCAAGGCTTCTGTTTATTATTATTTTAAAACAAAACAGAACTGCGAGTTATTTTTAATTTCCGACAGAACTTCATGATAGCAAGCAACCAAGCTGCTGGATATAAACCTATTATAAGTTGCATTGCTGGCAAAAAGAAAGATGTAAATTTATCCTTCAACTCCTTAATAAGTGGGAGGATATATATACATATTTACTTTTTTTGGCAAGAAAACAAAGAACTATCTTACTTTGTGACTGGTCTTAGGTTCTGGGTTTTTTTTTTTCCCTTTTAGCTATTGGATCTCCCCAGAAAAGGAAGATTACAGTGTTTAACTGTCTAATATATGCTATGAAAGATTTCACTGATATTGTCATAATGAATAGTTAGCTATTAAAACTCTTTCATTTTACATGCTTTCCAACACGTTGTTACCAGAAACTGCTTTAGTGAAAGAATGCTTTGTTAGGAATCAGATAAGCTGATGGATGTCAGAGAAAGAAGCTGTAAGTTTGCTGATGAATTGTTACAGTTTTTAATAATACATGGATAGAGAACATTTAAAAAAGGCACTTTGATGATCTCCAGTGAGAGTTTATTTTCTTTTCGTTAAAAAAAAAAGTTAATTACTAATTATGAACAGAGCTCTAAAACAATCCATTCTGTCATCGTAGCCTTCATAAAACACACATTTGCTGTAATACAGCAGTTGTCACCACAGAAATCTATATGCCGTGAGAGCTGTCAGAGTGAAATATAAACTCAGTGCAAAGTGTCAGACTTGGAATTAAAGAGGAAGCACACACGCTTTGTATAAATCCTAAATGTTTATGAATGCACAGGCAGGAGGCTGAAAAAAAAAAGAAAAGAAAGAAAAGAAAAGAAAAAACTCTCACCAAAGTTCTTGGGAGATTAAACTGGAAGAGAGAGTGCACAGGGTGAAATCCTGGAGGAACGCCAGGATGTAAAAGCAGAAAAAATAAGACATGAATAAACGAATGGATGGGCTTCCCTGTTTTTCTCCCTCAGCTGTCTGAAAGGAAGTTTCCCAAATTCCCTCTGTACTTTTGGTGGTTCACCACGCCTGTTGGCAATCTCATTCAGCTTATTCTCTGTCTCTCTCACACACCACTTGTTTCCCAGGACTTCTGGGTTATCTCGATCTGTTGGCAAATGAGAATCTTTTCGGCCGCTGAAAATAATCCACGCTCGCTCTAGTGTAGCGTTATGAACCACCACATGATTTCCTTTTCTATTTCCTTCTTCTGTATTGTGATGGCCGCTGTTCTGGTTAAGCCATAATTCAAAGAGGGCTCAGTAATGCGAAGGCTTGTACCGGGGAGAATGGAAAAGTTATAGATTTTAAGATCCTGGGGAAGACGCAACGTTGCACCAGATACGGAGCTTTCTGCAAGGTGTAATAATAATAATGATCCAAGACAGAGTGGAAAATCCAGAGTCTCTTGACCTTCTCCAGAAATTACAAGGCATTCGTAATGTTGGGAGCTGTAATAGGGGGGAAAAAATCAAAAACAAAAGCAGCGGAGTTTTGACTAAGCTTTAGCATTAGCATAAAGAAATGTGTCGGCCACGAGCATCAATCTCCATTTAAAAAAAGAAGGCATAAAGAAGTTTGTCAGATCATTAGAGGCACCTAATAAATCTGAAGGAATCGCGATCTGCCGGTGTGCCGATAAAGTCCTAATTTGTCAGATAAATGGCTTGTTGTGAAGTATTAATTCCCTATAGCTCACTCCATGAAGATGGAGCCCCAGTCCAGAGGAGGCTCTGAAGTATGCCAGGATGTTTTTCAGCAACCATGGCCACCACTGATTCCTGCCACGTGGTACGAATTCAAAAGGGAATGGCGTGAGATGAATTGTGCTGGACGGCCATCCAGAAGTTCTCCACTTTGCTTCCTGTTTGTTCTGCAGAGTTTTTCTGTCAGGCTCTTCCTTCGATCACTGAGACTGGGATGTGCCCAAGGGAAGTGCCATCAAGATGCTGAGGAAGACAAACTAATCAGAGCCAGTTTGGTCTAGTGGTGAAGACCCCAGGATAGAAAGCAGGAGACGGGGAGTTCTAGTCCTGCCTTAGGCCTGAAAGCTGGCTGGGTGACTTCAGTCCCTCTCTCTCAGTCCAATTTACCTCACAGGGTTGTTGTGGTGGGGAAAATAGGAGGAAGAAGGAGGATTTAGGTATGTTCATTGCCTTGAGTTATTTCTAAAAATAATAAAGGCTAGATAAAAAATCTAAAAAAAGCAAAAACAAAAACTATGATCAGCAGGTTGTGGTGGTGAATGGGCACCCTACCCCAGGTGGTAGACCCACAGAGGGGCCAGCATGTGAAAAGTAAAATGATAGGGCACCTTATCTCCTGATGATTGGAGCTACATAAGAAAAGTACCTTAACTGTTCATGTTAATCTTTCTAAGAACCATATATGAAAGGGAATCTGGTAGAAAAGCTGCCTTTCTATCAGCTTTGTGAGTCCAAAAAGGTGCTCCCAGCCTCCTCCCAGTTTTTGAATACCATAGACTAACATTGACATTCCTCCTACGATAAGCACCATATTGTTATTGTACTAGTAATAGTAGTACTAGTGTCGTCAGGTGCCAGAACTTATGGAGTCGGTAGCACACAAATCTTTGGAAGTCCATGAATCAAGATTGATTTTTCCTTCAGACAAGGAACATGGGTTCGGGAAGATGGAAAGGAACAGAACCATTTTAAAGAAATTAAAGGAGTTTTGAGAAAGGGAGTAAAGTTTACACTTAAGGCTCTGAGCACCTGCTTGAAGTTGCAATGCAATTGTGTGCAGTCTCCTCTGCTAAGATGACTTTGCATATTACTGACTGAGAAGAAGCTCAAGAGGGCTTTGAGGAAATTAAAAGAAAAACCAAGTACCACAGATGTGAGATTGGTTTCTCAACACTTCATTAAAAATGTCCTGGTCTGAAGTGGCCAAATTTGATAGGAACGACAATTTCCATTTTCTTGCCTTGAAGATATTCCAAGATGCCTTGTAGTTTAAATGCTGTGTGCTTCTGTCTCAAGTTTGCCTCCCTTCTGAATGACCACTATTTATTTTAGAATTTATTATTTTTGTTCAGAACTCACCAGCATAAAATGGGGAGGGGGGGGATGGCTGCTTTCTTTCAGCAGAGATTAGAAAAAAGATACCGTTGTCAAAGCTGAGTAGTCACTTTGGACTAGAAGGAACTCTGAATCTTTTAGACAATATCCAACAAAATACCTACTGCAGGATAATAACAAGAACATTTCTGCCTTGGTTGTAGGTTCTCTAAAGACATCTGGACAACAAATCTGTGAGGTAGGTTGGGCTGAGAAAGGTATTGGCCCAAAGTCCCCACACAGCTTCCTTGACCAAAGTGGACTAGAACTGGGGTCTTCTTGCTCCTGGTCTGGAACATCACCCTGGTTTTGGGGCTAAGAGGGAGGGACTGGCCCAAGGTCCCCAAGGAACCTCCATGGGTGAGTGGGGACTAGAACTTGAGTCTCCCAAAGTTTAACCCAGCACTTTCATCTGCATCTTGGGTTAAGAGGAGGAGTGTCCCCAATCCTCCAGGGAGTTCTACAGCTGAAGGTAGCTTAGAACCCAGGTCTCCCCACCCCTTGTCCAGTGCCATTGTCACTACACCGCACTGTCATTGTCATAGATAAGATGCCAGACTGACACATTTCTTTAACCTTGCCTACAATTTTCTTCAGAACCCATTTTCTCGCTTCTGATTTGAAATAGTAGTAGTAGTAGTAGTAGTAGTAGTAATAATAATAATAATAATAATAATAATAATAATAATAATTCCATCCCGCTTAGTTCTTTTCCTTCCCTGATGCTTAAATCTACCTCAGCAATGTGTGGTCCATGGAAAAAAATCGGGGAATGAAAAGATGTTCCTGAAAAAGCCTGCGACCATTTGGGCGTTCTCATATTTCAGATCCTTATCAGTTGTGACAATGTGCCACAATTAATGATAGCAGAGATAGCCATGTTTGATACCATATGTATCATACTTAGTGGTGATAGATTAGCAATCAAGAAAATTAATTCTGCTTTGAAATTAAGGAAAAGAGGGGGGAATCAGATATATAGCATACATACAGATATGCTAAGTAAATCTGTAAATGAGACTTTTGGACAGTGAATAGTGTCCCAGGCAGTAGAGGGAATGAAAAAGAAAAGAAGAAAGGAAAGAGGAAAGAGGAAAGAGGAAAGAGGAAAGAGGAAAGAGGAAAGAGGAAAGAGGAAAGAGGAAAGGAAAGGAAAGGAAAGGAAAGGAAAGGAAAGGAAAGGAAAGGAAAGGAAAGGAAAGGAAAGGAAAGGAAAGGAAAGGAAAGGAAAGGAAAGGAAAGGAAAGGAAAGGAAAGGAAAGGAAAGGAAAGATACTATCATATCCAGCTCCATTCTTCTCAACAGAAAAAGGGAGAATTTGGAATTATAGAATTCTGGAGCTGGAAGAAATTCTTGAAGGAAGCAAGCTCTAGAAATTTGAAAATTCTCCCTAAAAAGTTATAACATCTTTCAGCAAAGTAAGATAGATAGGACAGGTTCTGGGCTAAAAAATTGAAACATTTTGATGAAAATAAAGGAGTTGTGAGTAATATTCATGCATCAAGTTCTATTCACATTGCTACCTCCTCTGTTAAGGTGACTTGGCAGATTCCTGACTGGGATAAGCATGAAAGGGGTTTGGAGGAAATAAGCCATTTTAAAAACCAAATAAATTCAAATAAGTGGAGTTAAAAATGTCAGATATTCCACCCATGTAGAAGGATGAACTGCTCTGAAACGGGGGGGGAAAAAGTTACATGTGACTATCAAGGTCACATTTTTTTCTCTCCAGTGGCCTGTCTGTCAGCTCCCAGCTTAGGCACGTAGGCATTTGCAGAGAAAAAGGGGGGGGGGGAGTTTAAATCTCTTCAGAAGCACTTGCAAGCTGGTGCATAGAGTTTAAAAGAAAGAAGGATAAAGAAGCCAGAGCAGGTAGATAGGGGTTGGGCAGAAGATGCTGTTGGAGGCAGAAGTGACTGGACATGGCTTGGAGCAGAAGAGTCAATGGCTGGGAGATCCAGAAGCCAGAGGATCCACAACCAGGGAGAAGATCCAGGAAGGGGCCTGAGGCAGCTGAACCCAAAGAAGGAATCCAGCAGAAAGAAGGTTCAGCCTTGGACTCTAGATGGTGGCCAAGTGAAGTCCATGAGGCCCAGTCCTGGAGAACTGGGCAAGAGAGTATGAAGGGGATAAGCTCTGAGCATCGCTAAGCCTGAAGTGTGAGAGAAGGAAGAAGCTAGCAGCAAAGCAGTTGGCATTATAAGCAAAGTAGTAGAAATTTAACTCATTTAGTAAGATTCTACATAACAAGTGGGTATTAGAGTACATATTTATGCTAGGTGACTATAGATAATAATAATAATAATAATAATAATAATAATAATAATAACAACAACAACAACAACAACAACAACAACAGCAAAAACAACAACAGCACCAACAAAGACCTACAAATAGAAGTAGAATGACTGTGGCAAAAGAACACAAAGATAGTACCAATAGTTATAGGTGCCTTGGGTGCAATCCTAAAACATCTGGAGCACCACTTGAAGACCCTCAGCATTGACCATTAGTCCATTGCAAAAGGCAGCTTGACTTGGAATGGCTTCCATCCTGTGACGAGACCTTTAACACCATCCAACAGCAACATCTGCCTATCCCAGGTCCTTGGGAAGGACCCGGTAGGTGGATAAAAATGCCAAATCCAGTCTAAGCATCTGTCTGACTGTGCAACCAACCATAATATATTAAATTTATTAAACTTATATGTCCCCAACTCTCAATGATTCTGGGCGGCTCACAGCAATCAAAGAAATTACAATAAAATCAATAAAAAATAAAGATAAAAGATGGCAAGCACAATGAAGTGAGACCTCTCCTTCGCCAAAGACCTGGGTGAAGAGCCAGGTCTTCATGGCAGATAGATAGAGAGAGAGAGAGAGAGAGAGAGAGAGAGAGAGGATGGATGGATGGATGGATGGATGGATGGATGGATGGATGGATGGATGGACAGGTAGACAGGTAGACAGATGGTAGACAGATGATAGAGAGATGATAGATAGATAGATAGATAGATAGATAGATAGATAGATAGATAGATAGATAGACCTAAAGTCTTGTAAATACAGTTGACATTATGTTTGAAGAGTAATAAATAGCACTTTCTTCACTCATTAGGTGTGTGTCTTCTTTCCTACCCATACCCACCCTCCAACAGTCCATCACTATGTAATTCTGCTACTAATGTAAAATCTACGTGGTTTATCACTGTGAGGGGCTCCTATGGCTTCATCTTACCTCTTTTATTTTTTAACCTTTAAATCATCCTTCTTCTTTCATCTCCTTTGGTCACATCACCCCTAGAATACTGTGTTCCATTCTGGGCATTGCATTTTAGGAAGGACCTTGACCAAGTAGAGTGTGTCCAGAGGAGAGCAAACAGAGGTTCAGGAATCTGGAAGGAGAAACTTACAAGGGAAAATGGGTTTCAATTACAGGGAAGTAGACTTTGGTTGGACAGTAGGAAGAATTTCTTTTCCACATGGGAACAGACTGACTCTGGAAGCAGCAGCCTTCCCTCTGCTAAAGGGGTTTAAAGAGAGGCTGGACAGACATCTGTTGGGATTTTGCAGCTGGGTAGGGTTGACTGGATGATCTTTTAGACCACTCTTACATTCTTTGAGCCCATCATTCAAAATGAACACAAACTCCAGTTGGTTTGCTTTGGCATCAGCTCTATATTCATGAGTTTTCTCAACAAGATTTTTTTTGGGGGGAGAGCTCATCTGTTTTCCAAAAGTTTCCTCCTGTCTAAGGATGTAAAGGAAATCTGTCACAGATTCTTTTTACACCAAAATGCCACAATCTGCCAGAATGGATTGAGTAGCAAGAAATGAAGTCTTCTGCCATATGTAGTTCCTTGCTAGAAATAGCTGCCCCCCCCCTTTTTGGAAAAGCATGGGGGGAGAGGAGATAATCTAAGGGGCTCCAAGAAACACATAAGAGAGTTCAAAACACTCCAACTTCTGCTTCGTCGTGTCAATCTAACAGCAGCTTGTGTGAGAAAGCCCCCAACCCACAGATTGCGAGCTAGGCTGTAATAATAATAATCATAATTATTACCATGAGGCCAGAGTGAAATATGGAGATTCTGTAGCAAGCTGCAAAGTTACTTCAGGTAGTCTGAGAAGAGAAGCAACTGGAGAAAGAAAGTATGGCTGAGTGTGAAAAAGAACTACCTAAAGTGATGATGTGAAAAAACAGCAAGGGGCAAAAGAAGTCCCCCACCCCCCCAAGAAAAGGGTCTTCAATTTCAGGCCATGGGGTTCAGAACTGCTTTTAAAAGGAACCAGGAAGAAACTGAGAAACTTCAGGATCTGAACTTGACTTCTTCCAATGCCCTGGACTTTCTCTGGCCAACAGTAGTTGTGGGGATGTGCAGTGAGCATGGTGTGTGTCTGTGAGTGTATATAACTTTGCTTTGCTTTAATAAAGACATTGCATTGTTAGAAAAACTGCTCGGTATTCATTGGGAACCTTAATGCAAAGGAAGTATTTTACATGGACACTCATGAGCCTGCTGAAGGTGGGAATGTATGTTTTCCAATCAATAAATCTGATCTATGGCTGGTGTGGGTCTTCCGGGCTGTGTGGCCGTGTCCTGGAAGTTTTGTTTCCTAACATTTCGCCAGCATCTGTGACCGGCATCTTCAGAGGGGAGGAACACAGACAGGAGCAGTTCTCTCTGTGCCCAGGATATGTGATCCTGTTGTGGGTATTTATAGAGTATACGCACCCTATACGCACCAGGATGCATGAACAATTCACACAATGAACATGCTAATCACCCTCAGCAGCCACTCGTTAACAACTCAATGGAAAATACCCTGCCTAACCCCCAGGAAGATACACACATTTTTGACACCAAAACAAGCAGCCAATCGTTAACCCCCCCCCCCCCACACACACACACACACATACGCACACCCTTCAGGCACCCTTGCTGATCTCTATAAATACCCACAACAGGGTCACATCAACCTGGGCACTGTCAGGCCTAGCCCAAGGAACTCCTGGAGACCGTGCAGGTTCAATCAGCAAGGTTTATTAGCTAGTGCTTGTTCACAGAATCTTCTCAGACTGGCCAGCAGTTCCCAGGAACAGGAATTCACTATCTCCTGGAATGTTAGGGGGGCGTCAGCTTTCGCCTCTTATCCCCAGTGGGTTGCTCTGGAGACAAGATCACCCCCCTTCCAGTCCCATGCCATTCCATCACAGGCACAGAGAGAACTACTCCTGTCTGTGCTCCTGCTCTCTGAAGATGCCGGTCACAGATACTGGCGAAACGTTAGGAAACAAAACTTCCAGAACACGGCCACACAGCCCGGAAGACCCGCACCAGCCATCATATTCCGGCTGTGAAAGCCTTCAACAATAAATCTGATCTATGTTTGCTCTTTGGCTACCCAAAAGCCTGTGACTGTTAGAGTAAGCAAAGCAAGGGGAGAAAGATTCCCACTTGGATCCCTATGCTCAGGGAATGGGGTGTGAATACCCAGGAGTGGGACATGAACAATATTTCATGAATAAGCCTTGAGCATCTGGCTGATGTGGGGAAGCTGATGTGGGGAACTCCACCTCAGCCACAGAAGCTCCTTGGGCAATTGTTTTCTCTCTCTCTCTCTCAGTCCAGCCAACTTCCCAAGGTTGTTGTTGTGATATAAAAGGCAAGGAGATCCCCATCTAATTCACCTTGGTCCCTTGGGGGAAAGGCAGGCTACCAACCTTACTAAATTAAATAAACTTGGTGAGCAGAGCCTCACTAAATCCAACATGCTAGCCAGTGTTGTCCAAACTTGACCACTTTAAGATGAGTGGACTTCAACTCCCAGAATTCTGCTGGCTGGGGAATTCTGGGAGTTGAAGTCCACTCATCTTAGTGGCCAAGTTTGGACAACACTGTGCTAGGCCAAACATCTAAACCCTGTTGGAGCTGGAAGAGATTCCTGGCTCACACAAATGTGTGAAGAACACCGAACTATGAGCTGCTTAACCACCTTTTAGCCTGGTCTGTCGTGCTGGGTGATTGATTGGTCGATGATTATGTGTCATCTCATTGTGTCAACTCTTAGTAACCATGTAGCCTTAAAAGAACAGACTTGAAAAAAATTCTGCACCTGAATCTTGGGCTACCTGCTATCTCGGAGTCCAGAAATATTGTTTCTTTTCCCAGCCAAGAAAATCAGAACCTCCTTTTCTGGCGCAAGAGGAACCAACACGTGGAAGCTATCACCACCTGACTGAGTTGAGAATTTACTCTGGACTGAGCAAAACAGAAGAAGCTTTCATCTAAAAGAAAAAGAACATCAGGTTAATGACAATGTAGGGGGCAAAAAAAAAAAAAAAAATGAAAACCAGGTCTTGCAGGTTAGATGGGTCTCAAATTATTAGCTCTCATTGTCGTTTCAATAACTGAATAGGACTATGATTTTCATAACACTGCAAAGGATGGCACAGATTCACCCAATGTAGATATTAGGCCTGTTTGGATAATAATTCAGAACAGGAAAGCCAGACTAATTTTATCCTACAGCTCCAAACATTTTTGTCTGCATCAAAAACTCATGATTTGGGGGAATTTTTAAAAATTTATTTCATTTTTGCATTGCTTCCCCTTAAAAGAAATTTGGGGGAGGTTTACAAGTAAAGGCTTCTTCCTAAATTAGGGCAGACTGGGCTCCTGTCTTGCCTTGACCCTTCCACTGATAGCCAACCCCCTTTTTCCCTCTCTAGCAGAAGAAATTTGACACCTAAGTGGAGGAAAGCCACTATGTAGATGCTGTTTGTAATATAACCAGGTTGGTCAGCTATTAATCAAGCCCCTGATTTTGATGCACTAGCACACCAGTGCACTGGGTCAAAGATGTCCATTTGGGGGAAATTCAGAACCCCTTCACATGGATGATCTCAAAACTTTGGTTGCACAGAAAAGAATGGGAAGAGAAGATATTTTAAAACAAGGACCACTATGGATTGTTTGACACTAGAGATGATGGTTCATTTATTTATTTATTTGTTTGTTTGTTTGTTTATTTATTTGATTTTTCAACCACCCATCTCCCCCCAATGGGGGAACTCTGGGCGATTCACAACAAACTTCCAGGTTTACCTTCATCTGCATGATAATTGGGCCTGGAGATTACAAATCCATGCTAAGAAAAGGTTTGTGCTTACTTAAGGACAATAAATGTACAATAAATCAGATGGTGAGGATCGCTTCTATCTGTCGCCCCAGTATGTTTTCATTTGGCTAATTTGCCCTTCAAAGCAAAGTCGATATTTCTTGCTATCTACATACAGTTGGGGGATATTTCCATTTTTGTAGCATCTAATTAGAAGAGGATGGGGAAAACTCTTCTCACTGGTAAATGCCATCATTGGAAGGCCACGGTTGAGTCATAAAAGCATGCCTGGCATTGCAAAGTTACAAGGTCACCCCCTCAACCCCCGGCATCACCAGATAGCTAAACTTTGCACATAACTAGTTGATGGCATAGCCAATATTCAGCTGGATGAACCAATGGTCTGAATATAAGCCAGAGTGTATGCATTTTTATGGTATTATTATACTGTGGTAAAGATATCTTCAGGCTGAGCTCAGCTCCTGGTGCTTGAAGACATGTAGTTTCTTGGCAGTGTTACCAAAAATGTCTGCATTATCTTCTCAAGTATTGTTTAGACTTCTTACTCCAGCCCTGGAATTTTCTGGTGGTCTCCCATCCTAGTACTAAACTTGCCTAATATCGCTTAGCTCTTTGAGGTCAGCCAAGATTGTCTAGCTGAGACAAAATGATATCTCCTCTGAGTCAAGCTTGACCCCTGGTGATTTTGAGATCTGTGCATTTTTTTCCTCCAGGGCAATAGTATTTAACTTGTTTGCCATAGTCTTCCAGGATTTTTTCCACCAATGTCTTGTCTACCTCAGTGTTTCTCAACCTTGGCAAACCCTACAGATTTTCTATCTGTATCTTAGTTCACCATTTTAGCCCTCAATCGATGGACAATCTGTCAGCCGCAGTAGATCACCTATGATCAACACACTACCAGAGATCCTTCCAAGTCTGCCATTAAAATTTAGCTAAACATTTCTAGGAGTCAGCAACAGCATGACGTTTCCCTGTTTTTATTTGGAAAACTCTTAAAACTATTATTTAAGCCGAAGGTAGTCTTAACATCTATGGAAGTGAAAGCTTAACTTTGAAGAAGCAGGATAGAAAGAATATTGGTGCTTTTGAAATTGGGTGTTGAAGAAGACTGAGAATGTATTTATTTATTTCATTAGATTTAGATACTGCCCAACTCTAAAATGACACTGGAGAATACCATGGATAGCCAAGAAAACAACAAATGGATCATAGAATAAATCAATCCAGAGTTCTCACTTGAGTCACATCTTTTTTGTATTTTGGACACATTATGTGAAAACCTATCTCCCTTGAGAAGTCCAGAATAGAATAGAATAGAATAGAATAGAATAGAATAGAATAGAATAGAATAGAATAGAATAGAATAGAATAGAATAGAATAGAATAGAATAGAATAGAATAGAATAATAACTTTATTGTCATTCCAGTATACACTATACACCAAATGCATAATAAAATGAAATTCCGTTGCAGTTGGCTCACAATTTCAATCAAACCCTAAAATACAAATAAAAATACCATGGTTACTATAAAATATACATTTTTTACACATTTCACATTCCAAAAACTTAGTGAACATTGAAGAATCTAATAGCCTGGGGGACAAAGCTGTTACCCAATCTGGCTGTTCTACATCGGATACATCGGATACAGTGATACATCAGATAATGCTGGGAAAGGTAGAAGGAAAGAGGCAAGGAGGACATGCAGCAACAAGGTGGATGGACTCAGTTACAACAATGATGATGGAAGATCTGAAGGACCAGGTTGGGGACAGATCTGGAGAAAATCTATCTATGTGGTTGCTAAGAGTCAACACTGAAGTGATGGTACATAATAATAAAAAAAAGGCTTAATACATTAAATATCCCCCCTCCCCAAATATCCAAGCCCCAATTACATTAATCCTAGCTCTACCTATTTCTGCAAAGAACCCACATTCAATTCAGGTCATTGTCTCACTCTTCCTTTGCAAAGTAAAGCAATTTAAAATGCTCTACACTTAACGTGCATCAATACACTTTCTGTTAGACCTGGGCAGAAATGGCTTTTGGAAATTCTCCAACTAATTTGTGGGCAGAAATATTGGGTAGATTATTTCTATGACTTTCTCCGGGGGAAGGAGAACCTCGGCAACCATTTGTCAAAAACCGGATTAGTAGTGAAAAAGATACTGAAGAAGAGATCTCTCCTGGTGTATTCTTGTTGGATTTAAGGGTAGCCAAGAAAGCTGCAGATCTTGCAGAAGGCATTTTGAGGACAGAATTCATGCCCTTTGACTTAAATGAAATTCGCTTCTCTTTGAAAGAAGTGTCTAAAGCAAATGGTTTTGCATCATATAGAATAAGAACTGAGGGTCTTAAAAAATGCAGCAGAATTACTTTTTTAGTTTCTTTCTAAAGATGGAAATCTATTCCAGGGATTATAAGAGGAAAGTAGTTACTTATCAACATGGGACAACCTGTAGTTTTTAGGAGCAGCTTTGGCTGTGTAATTGTTTTTCATTCTAAATATGACTCTTTAGAGGAAAGGCACAGCTGGACTGAATGTGAAGTTGCCATGAGAAAAGGAAGACCTTACATTTAGGATGAAGCATGATCTGCCTTCTAAAACAAGTCCAGTGCTTTGCTCAGTGTCAGATCCAGTAGGGGATCTCCGACAAATAACTGTCCAGCCTCTCTTTGAAGACCTCTGGTGAAGACCTCACTGCTTCACATGGCAGCCTGTTCCACTGATGAACAGCTCACATAATCTCTCTTGATGTTTAGTCTGAAATGGCTTCCTTATAATTTTAACCCACTGGTTCTAATCTTGTACTAGGAGGCAATAGAGAATAAGTCAGCTCTGTCTTCTATGTGACAGCCCTTTAGATATTTGAAGACTGCTGTCATCTCTCTCCTCAGTTGTCTCTTCTGTAGGTAAACATACCCAGATCATTCAACGGCTTGGTTTCCAGATCCCTCAGCAACCGGGTAGGCCTCCTTTGAATTCACTCCAGTTGCCATGAGAGAAAAAGAAGAAAAGAATGTATCCTGTGTTACAATCTTTCAAGTATTTTAAGATAGCAGTGATTCCTGGTGGTTAAAGACTATTTTAGGGAAGGGGCTACACTCTTTTGTGGTGGGGCGGGGAGAAGAAAAACAGCCTCAGGTGCATCTAATATCCTTTGGTAATCCCATCTCCCATCCTTTGCTTTTGTAAAGAAGTAAACAAAAATCCCATTAGACCTCCACAACAGTATTTATGAGTATCTAAGCACCTGTGTCCCATTATGCTTGGAGCTTCTCCCCGCATTTTATTTTCAGAGTACACATGGACAGATATAATACACACCTGCTTGTGAAGTACAAGTAGATGAGAATTTGTTCAGAGCACACCAGTTTGGTCCCAATTCAACAAAACAGCTCATATATTCTCTCTCTCTCTCTCTCTCTCTCTCTCTCTCTCTCTCTCTCTCACACACACACACACACACACACACACAGAGGGATCAGGAGCAGGGGAGGGAAAGGTGGGGGTCAAGTGACATTATATGCATCATGACATCATTGTCCAAGCAATGCAAATAAGCATCAATTCTGGATGATGTCATAAGATGTATGTTGTCATCATGGCTTCCATCAGTCATCTATGAAAACAGGTGTAGATAAAATGTTCAGGGCAACAAAACTGAAAATGATGGAGGAGGAGGAGGAGGAAGAAAAGTCCAAAACCTGACAGCTCAATTAATTTTTCTACAGATTTTATTTGCATACGTATACATTTAATTAAATCACCTTCTCATTTTCAGATTAAATCCTATGTTTTTCTGCCTGGGTGGATTCCTGCTCTGGGCCACCCCATTTCATTGGCTTGGTAGCTTACAATTTCATGACCTGCTTTTTGTTTGGATTAAAAAAAGGGGGGCCAGTACAGCATGAAAGATTTAAAATAACCTACAGAATGCAGATGGTTTCAAGTGAAAAGGTTCACTCAAAATATTTTGAGAACACAGACACTGTGAGAAGACATAGGGCTTGTTAATGAAAATCACATATGACTTGTAACATATGTGGATTCGTTGCAGAATTGGAAATGAGCCCCAGCATTTTTGGATCAGGATTTGGAGGTGAGATAATTGCAATATTTGACTTGAACTCAATTTTCCCCATATTTTTGGCACCATCTCATCATTCCTCCTCATTAGTGGCTTTCCTTCCTTTTCATTCTTGGCATTCCTTTTGTCCAGTACTGAATTCACTAGCATTTTATCACAACAATTCTACCACTTGGTCCCAACACTCCAACACCAAAGTCTGCAGAAACCCAAAGCCCATCATGATGAAAGAGAAGGAAGAACTCTATCAGTTTTATTTTGCAATTTGATCTTGCTTCCCTTTTTTTTTTTTAAATCTTTATTTCCATCTCTAGTGAAGGGGTAGAAAACACTTCTAAACATTCAGATATGAAAGAGTTAATTGATCAAAGGTGGAAAACCTAGGAAAATCAGATTCTAAACAACCAATCCAGAGCAAGATGTTCCTTCTTTCTCAAGTAAGCTTTTAAAAGGGGAGAAACCAGCTCCATTGTGCCTTTGATTTTTCTCCCAATTCTGACTCTTGCCCTACCTGGACAGAGTTAGAGAATCAGAAGGAATTAGCCGTCTAGTGAAATGTGGACCTAGATGGGGTTTAAGATAGGTGATGGTGATGATGATGATGATGATGATGATGATGATGATGATGATGATGATGATGATGGAGGATTGATCTGACCTATTTGTTTCTTTGTATCCTTAGCCCTCTTTTATGCCTGGAAGCCAACTGTGAAATAAAGCCTATAGGATCCATGAGATCTTCCCTTTCCTTGCTCCCATTGTTGCCAATTCTCAATTAGCTCCTTAACCTTAATTACAGAATAAAACAGAAATCTATAATCTCATTCCTTCAGGTTCTATAGTCTACCATGCATCCTGGAGATTCTCTTAGTTATAGAAACCCAAGAACAGACGTATCATCTCTGTCATCTACTATACTACTCGTGAAGGGCATTTTTGGGAGCCAGGTTTGGTCTGGTATAATATTTTTTTTCAAATATATATTGCATTTCTATTGTATTTTAATTCTTGTTAGCCACCCAGAATTGCACGGGTGAGCTGGGCGGCCATATAAAAATTGAATGAATGAATGAATGAATGAATGAATGAATGAATGAATGAATGGGTATACAAAGACCATTTCTTCATAGAGTGGTGATGATAATGATCATACAGATTCCACTCCCCCCACCCCATCTCCCAAAAACCCTGAGGTTGCAACAGTAGGAATTTGGGGTTAAAAAGCACTATTTAATGGAGCTGGAGGGGCCAACCCACTAAATTCCCATCTCTATGTGTGTAAGCACAGTCTCTAATACTCCATCCCCTTTACCCCAACGTGAGCAGTGCCAGAAGCTATGGATACTGGAATGTCTGCATTTCTTGGGCTTGTAGACTCCTGTGTTTTCCAGGAATGAAACTTCTACAAAAACCCATTGATCCACATTTTTGTGTCCTTTTGCCAACCTCTGAGCTTCAACATGGACGATTTGTGAGCTGCAAAGGCTTCTGTAGTTGCTAGGAGAGGATGTCAAAGGCCAGATCTTTCCTTGTGCTGTTAGTGGGGAAGTCAAAATATCCTATTGGTTGTATGCTATTCCCCTTGGGACTATAGAACTGCAGCATATAATACAGGCTCTCAATCAGTTTGACCCCATAAGAGAACCTCTCAGTATGAGAATTATTAGCTGTGTTAGCCACACTCCTTGGGCTAACTTCATTTCTCACAAAACATCCAGTGTGATGGATTATTTTTAATACCAGGGGACAGTTCCTGCTATTGTACTTACATATGTCCCAAATAAGAGATTGCCAGAGGCAAGTTGCTGATCATCCAGGATTTGTCCATCCCAGGGAACAGGTGGAGTGAAATCCAACAGGGACATCAGATTATCTGAGGAGAGTTGAAAGAATAAACAGAGGGGAGACTGAGAATGTGGGCGCGTATGACCCATTCTTTCAGAGTATATTGATGGGGGTTTAAATTTGTGGGCATTCTAACTAGTCATGCTGAAGTGCCTACAGCACAATGCTGATGGATTCTGCAGGCAAAGGAAATAATTTGGGAGAAAAATCTCACAGGGGATTGTGCCTGTGAGAAAAAAGTACAAGAAAGTTGAGATGATGGCCTTGATGGAGCCATCAAGTTGAAAAAAAGACACAAGAAAGTTGAGATGATGCCATAATGAAGGTATGATGGAAGGAGAGCCATAGTGGAGTTGAAGCAAGTAGAGGCAGGCTGTCTTGATCACTGTGATATCACCTACTCAGGTTTTTTTTTTCCCCCTTCCCAGTTGGATTGGGAAGAGAGGATTCTCAGAAGCCAGCCTTCTTGATCATTGCCCCCACCTTCTGCAGCACCATCGTCCAGAAATTTGACTTGCCCCAACATAACTTGGATTTAGAAAAGGAATTAAACCTTGGTTCCTTCAACAAAATTTCAAAGGGGAAATTCCTCCTGTGTAAGAGTGTAAATTACATTGGTATTTATGGGTCCTTGGCATAGGAATAGCTCCTTCTCCTCCTCCTCCTCCAACAAAAATATTAGACAAGGAGAGACAAAAGATAGCAAGAATAAAAGTGTAAAATACCAATAGTGAAATACAAACAAGGGATCTCTAATGTTATAGAGATTAGAGTTTTCCAATACATCATTCATCTATTTCCCACGTGAGTCCCCCATCCAAACCCTAACCACATCTAACTCTGCTGAACTTCCAAGATCCATCAAGATTAACTAAGTGATGTAACCTGCTCAGAGTTCCTCACATATATTCACTTTTTATTCCCTTCCCTAAAACTGTGTGTGAGTTTCAAAAGAAAGAAAATGTTCTTCCTTTCTCCAGGGAATGGCAAAGGTATGCAAAGTTCACCTGTTTTCCAATAATTGCTGTGATGCAAGGTTGAAGAGAATATATATTTTGTGAACTTAGAAGCCGCAAGTCTATTGATTTTTGGGGGTGGGGGAGAGGAGGAAGTGGGTGAATAAGAAAGGAGAAATGCAGTGACTGTTAAAATAAAGTTGTAACAAATTATCTGCCTTACAAGATCTCAAAGTTTTTCATCCCACTGTGAAAGATGCTTTCATTTTCCCTCTTCATTTCTTGCATGCTTTATGGTGCATGCCTGCTTGGCTGGGAGGTGGAAGAAAATCTGGTTGTTAACTTTAGAAGAACAACTTGAATCAGTGTCTCTTTATCAGCAACCCAGGGATAAGCTGCAGAAAAAAGGAAAAGAAAAAAAAAAAGAGGAGGGGAGAAACTTTCTTATTTTCCACCACACTGCCAAGCTTCCATCACCACCACAGAAGATCTTAAAGGGATCTGAAGATGGGTGGAGATCCTCTGGGAAACGATTGGAGATCAGGAAAGTTCTGACAAAGATGGGAAAAGAAACAGTGATCATTCTTCCTTAAAATGGATTGGGATTTACATTTTGCAGTCTTAAAGAGTATTTAATTTAATGCTAGATTTTAGAGCCTGCTGACTCTTGTTGTTGAACTTGGATTGAGAAACTTTAAAAGATTGGATTAAGCGATTTTAGAAGATTGGATTGAGAGACATTAGAAGAAATGTAGAATCATAAAGACCATTGAATGGACCATTGAGGCCACAGCGCCCCCCCCCCCCCGCCCCAACACACACACTTTGCTCAGTGGAAGAATCTAAATTAAAGTACCCCAGATGGATGGCTGACCAACCAACCAAACTCTTCTTGGAAGCATCCATGGAAAGGGAGCCAACCACCTCTCTGGCTCATGGGTTCCACTGTCAAACTGCTCTTACTGCTAGGAGGTTTTCTCTAACATTCAAATGGAACCTGTCTCCCTATTACTTGTATCCACTGTTCTGTGTCCTGCCCTGTGGAATGGGAGAGAAGCGATTTCGAGCTTCTTCCACGTGACATTCTTTCAGGTGTTGAAGCACTCTATTTTGTCTTCCAACAGTCACCTTTCCTCAAGGCTAAACAGACCCAGCTCCAGTAATTCTACTTAAAATGACTGAAGTATGACCAGAACGTGGCCATACTATATAAAAACTGAAAAAGGTTTTTCAGCTTGCAAGAAATATGGCTAGAGATCTGTCTATAAAGATTGAAGGAGATAGCTGAGATTACAACCTCCATCAGGAAGAGAATCAAAAACAAATGAATGTACATGCATGCCTTTATATAAGATAGTGATAATAAATTTAAGACTTCTTAAATATTGGCAGTTTTGTGCAAACTCCTATCTTTAGTACATGCTGTACTTCTGTTTAAAAGATTTCCTTTTGATGCATTTCTGCTTTTGTTGGATGATATGAACTGACTTTAGGGTTCCATTCTGGAAACAAAAGGCAGGTTTGGAATTCTGAAACAAGTATGTAAATCTGCCCTGTTGTATTTCTGATGTAAAGTAGAAACTTTTCTATAACGGGGGATAAAAAGGGTTATTTGGCCACCCCTTGTGTTTGTTCTGTTTCATCAAGAAAGCCCAGTTTGGTCTATTTTATCAATGCACTGTTTTCAGAAAGATTTACGTGTGTGTGTGTGTGTGTGTGTGGGCAATTTTATTAAACATTACAATTAAAAAGGTAAAAACAAATACAAACGAAAAAAGAAAAGAATAAAAAGAAAAAATAGAAAGTGCAGAAGAGAAGAAAAAATAGAAAGAAAAATAGAACAGAAAGAGAAAAAGAATAACTTTTTTTTCCCTTTTACTTGTTTAGTTTGTATTAGTTTTTATCTTTTTCATTATACTGTTCAATAAAATTACAATATAAAAAAAGAAACAATTGCAAATATAGTGTTTTCTTTTCTGTAGTTTTCTATGCAAGCTCAGCAGCTGAAAAGTAACCCAGGATGTGGACAAAATACACCATACATATCAGAATTAGGTTCACTTGACGTGCCAGGTTTTCCTTCCTGCAATGCCAGCCCCATTTCTGCAATGATCTGGGGTAGAGAACGGTAGCCTCAGTGAAACGGCAATGGGGAAAGTTTCACTGATGATGAAGTATCAGGGATAGGCCATTTCTCCCACTCATAATTTATAAGGACTTCATAGCATCACCCAACCACTGTTAAAGTGATATAAAGCCTGTCCTACTTTGTCACAACGATGGGTAGATGGACAATGCCAGAAGTTGCTAGTGGGGAAAGGACCATCGCGTTGTTCCCAAGTCTTCAAGTAAATCATTAACCAATCTTTAAGTGCTGCAAAATTTGGGGGAAACATGCATTATGGGGAGTGAGCTGGTGTATTCTGGTCTGGCTAAGGCGATAGATGGGAAGCAGGTACTTCATTACATTTAAGGGAAGTTATATCAGGAGTTGGACAGGAGCCGAACACTCTGGCAGGGAGGTCGAAGCTTAACTGCTTTTCCATTTTACTACTCAAGGTCATGCAGAGTTGATGCCTGAGTTCCAGGTGCCATAAAATGAGTTCATCACACATCGTTACAAGTTTGAGGACAGGCCCTGACTACATTTTAATTCATTTGTCACTGGATGGAAAGAGATGTGTTGGGTGGGAAGGGGGAGGAGGGAACAGTGAGAGGGATCTTGACATATTTGGAGGTTTGGAGCGGGCTAAAAAAGAAAAAAAGGAGGAATAAATTAGATCTCTCTCTCTCTCTCCCTCTCCCTCTCCCTCTCCCTCTCTCTTTCTTCCCCTACTACATGGTCCTTGTGCTTTTCCAAATGCCAGATACATCGTCTCTGATGAAAAGTCACCCTGCGTCATTGAATCCTGACGTGCTCCCTGACAGCAGAAAGTGACATGGTTGTTTGACATCTCAGGTTGCAAGGTTGCCAGGGCTGTAATCACTAGTTAAAATTGAATCTTGTACATTGCACCCTGCCAACACAGTTCAGCTCCCGATAATTATTTGGATCATATTGGATTTGGATTTTATTTTCTCGGCAGAGAGATGGGGCAGCTGCTGGATGTACAGTTGAAGGGCTGAGTTCAGATTAGAAAAAGGCAATTCCTCTTCCTCTTCCTCTTCCTCTTCCTCTTCCTCTTCCTCTTCCTCTTCCTCTTCCTCCTCCTCCTCCTCCTCCTCCTCCTCCTCCTCCTCCTCTTCTTCTTCTTCTTCTTCTTCTTCTTCTTCTTCTTCTTCTTCTTCTTCTTCTTCTTCTTCTTCTTCTTCTTCTTTTCTTTCCTCCTCCTCCTCCTCCTCCTCCCAACAATCACCTGATCACACTATTGTCCAATGACATTGTAGCATTGCATGGTTAGATGATCTCCACAATAGAAGAGAGGCAATGGCAATGCCCTCTTGTCAGAAGAAGAAAAAAAATAAAAACATTCAAAAAAGCCCTCACAATGATAATGACCCCGATTTCCAACTGGAATTCCATTCCTTTACAAGAAAGAAGGAAGGAAGGAACCCCGATTTCCAACTGGAATTCCATTCCTTTACAAGAAAGAAGGAAGGAAGGAAGGAAGGAAGGAAGGAAGGAAGGAAGGAAGGAAGGAAGGAAGGAAGGAAGGAAGGAAGGAAAGAAGGAAGGAAGGAAGGAAGGAAGGAAGGAAGGAAGGAAGGAAGGGAGGGAGGGAGGGAGGGAGGGAGGGAGGGAGGGAGGGAGGGAGGCAGGGAGGGAGGCAGGGAGGCAGGGAGGCAGGGAGGCAGGGAGGCAGGGAGGCAAGGCAAGGCAAGGCAAGGCAAGAAAAGGAAAGGAAAGGAAAGGAAAGGAAAGGAAAGGAAAGGAAAGGAAAGGAAAGGAAAGGAAAGGAAAGGAAAGGAAAGGAAAGGAAAGGAAAGGAAAGGAAAGGAACCTGGCCTCTTTCCAAAGAAGAAAGGCTCTTGCAAGTCTTCATCTGTCCTGATTTGCAAGCATGTTGTGCATGTTGTGATAGAGAGTTGGATAGCGTTTATGGACTATATTGACTTCATTAGGCCTGTGCAGATAGGCTGCAATCCCTCCCAAAGAGGCCCATTTCTTTGTAGAGGGTGGTTGTTCATCTATGAAGCAGCACCACCCTTTGCAAAGTTAAAATTGGGCAAATTAGAGGCAATAACACAACAATATGGCTTCTTGTGGGTTATAATGTGGATCAAGGTGGGTTGGCCCCCTCTCCCCATTTAGGAGAAAGGTGGTGCTTCCTTTTGTGGTTTTGTTCTGAAGTGGTGCATCAATGGGTGTGGTTCAGACAATGCAAAATGGCCCATCTCACAGGCCTAAGATGAATATCTTGGCTCCAACCCCAAATTGCTTCTCAGCAGGGAGTTTGCTCTTTCTGCCTAAGTTATCAGCTCCCTTCTCCCCATGGCATTTCTGGAAGAAGTATCAGTTCTACGCAGAAGAAAATGGATCTTTACTGCTGGCTTGATATATGTCTCGAGCTTAAATAGTATTGACAATGACATTTAAAATACTATATCTCTTGTCCTCAGCCAACATTACACTGGCAATTCTGCCTTAGGAAATTCTTACAGCTAGCTTTGAAAGGGCTGTAAACTTTTTAATCCCCCTTTTGCTTCCTGGTGTATATAAATATACAAAGAGATGGCATCTTGATACAGCAACTTCTTTCTAACTCCTCCATAAAGCCATTGTTATGACTGATGAATAGAGGAAACCATACAGAAATATAGAGTTCTGAACACTGACCTTTTAAAACATAAATACATAAATCTGGGTTGCTGCCAACAAATGAGCTGGAGACAGTGCAAATATCCATGACACTCCTGTTACCAAAAGGAAAAGGGCAGAAGTGCTGATAAAAGGAAAAAAAGGAAGGAATGCACAGGGAAGGGAAGGAGGCAAGAAGAGACATCTTGAAGCCAGCCACACAGTGATGCAGCCAGTGAAGTTTCCTTCTGGAAAAGGAATATCATTTGGGGAGGGAGGGAGGGAGGGAGGGAGGGAGGGAGGGAGGGAGGAAGGAAGGAAGGAAGGAAGGAAGGAAGGAAGGAAGGAAGGAAGGAAGGAAGGAAGGAAGGAAGGAAGGAAGGAAGGACTTCTATGCAACCAGACCCTAGGGACTGGAAGACGGCAGTTCATCATCACACCTGCTGAACCAACTGAAGCTGGAGAAGACTACCAGTCCCAGCTACATCCCCTCAAGCCATCTCATCCATGCATCATGGAGGGTAGATTTTGACTGAACATGCTAGCAGCAAAAGCAGGCTGAGAGGGAACTAGTTACCCAGAGAAGTAGTGTAAATTCCTTCACTGGATCTAATCTAGCAGAGGGTGGACAACTAATTGTCAGATATGACTTCATTTGGATTCCTGCACTTAGTAAGTGGTGGGTTGGACTTGATGCCTTCAAGGGTTCCTCCCAACTGCCTCCTCCTCCCACGATGCTAGCAATATGGTTGAGAAGCACCACAATGATTCAGCTGGGCACCAGAAGTCCTGCACAGAAACTCAATGTGTAAAGGGGGGGGGGGGGATCCTTTGTTCCTAATACAAAGATGCCAATGTATTTTCAAAACACTTTGACCAAAGTATTGAACTATTATCCCAAACTGAGGCAGATGGCACATCTATAATTCAACTATCTTCATCACTCATTCCTAGAAAAGTCATACTGAGGAAATGCTTTCCCTTCCTGTAACCTGTATGACTTCTGCAAACAGCGTTTAGCCGTGCAAACTTCCGGCCACTTTTCTCTTCTTCCCTCTTAGCAACCCATAATGCTGTTACGGTCATAGGTGTAACTGTCAGCCTTGACACTTTCAACTTTGCATGGCTTGTTCTTTTCCAAGATTGGGCAGAGCAAGGTGATTCTTCCCTCTAGGAACCTGGTGCTGTGCCCGCTACTGATGGTGGGACAGAAGCGAGGACAGAGAAAAGTCTGAATGAAAGATTTTGCCAGAAATTCCCCTGGGATAGGAAGGAAGGAAGGAAGGAAGGAAGGAAGGAAGGAAGGAAGGAAGGAAGGAAGGAAGGAAGGAAGGAAGGAAGGAAGGAAGATCAGACCAAAGATTTATCCTACTACGTCCAAGGATGGCCAACCAGATGCCCTTAAGCTGAGAAGGTTATCCCAAAGGCGATCGCCCTGCATGCTGGGTCTTTGCTCTCTGGCAACTGATCTTCAGGGGCACACTGCCTCTGGATATGGAGGGTTCGTTGGCTGTCATGGCTGAAAGATTCAGAGACAGAATTGTGGGAACTGCTCTCTGTCTTTAAATGAAGCACCATATGGACATGCACAGACATAAGCACATTTTATTAAGAACAGACTACTCAGCAGAATGCTTGAGGTGCAATGTATGCATAAAATATATCTAAATAGGCCTATTAAAGATATACATTAATATCTTGCATACATACTCCTTTTCGTGGAGATGATTGAGAAGTATCAGTCCTGGGTCACCAGGGTTTGACTTGGGTCAGCCAAATGCAGACCACCATGCCTTTGGACAACAGGATGATTAAAAATGGTTTCTGAATTATCCCCCGAATAAATTCCATGCAAGCTGTTCAAACGTGTGTGTATGGATACGTGCTTGTGCGTGAAAGCTCCATGGAATACTTTCACTCTGGACCAGGAATGTAGAAATCTTCAGTTGGGACGAGGCTGGGAGGAGAGAACAGAGAGAACAGGAAGATGTTTGCCAATCCTTGGGTGAAATGCCAACAATCACCCCAGTAGACTTCAATAGATTTCTTCTACCTACCCCTAAGCCTTTCTGCACTCCAGGAGGGCTCATGTAATAACTGAATAACAGCCATCTGTTTATCTCATGAATATAAGAAAGAAAATCAACAGTGCTTTGCTTTCTTTTTGTATTTCAATATTTGAACTTGCAAAGCTACTTCATTTCGTTTGGAACCTGTCAAGGCCAAAATGTTGCCGCAAACGTCCCTTCTGTCCAATAAACTTTGGAATATGTCTGGGCTTACACACGCACAAACACACAAACACACTTACAGGGCAGGGGAATCATTCATGGGTTGCCTTTAACAATGTATTTGCTGATCCAGATAGGATTTAGTAATGTAGAGTTGAAAATAACAATCCAATTCTCATCCTTTTGCTCTTTGTCTGTCTTAAAATATAAAGCAGACAACAGCTGGCCTGACCTGGAACTTCTTTTCCCATGTTTTGAGAAAAGATTTCTTTCTTCAGCCTGTTCCATTTAAGTTCCTTTTGAGTTATTTGCAACTTCACAATCTCCCATTCACAAAGCGTTGCCATGGTAAATAATTATATCATAGATGAATTGTGCGTGATCCATCTTCGTAGCTGCAGGAAGAGACGTTGTAAACGAAAATGGGAGAATGAGAGAACGGGGGAAGGGGGGGGATATATTGGGAAGAAACTTTTAGAATAAAAAAAAACCCACATCCAAATCTTTTAAAATTACAGAGGAGGTGGTTGAGAAATGATTGCTTCCTTGTTAACATAATTAGCTCCATGAATTATAAATTGATATTAGAACTTGCTCTTTCTGACAAAAGGAGTAATTATATTTACTCATGCAAAATTAAACAATACTGAGGAAGGGGTGTGCGTGAGGAATTAATGGCACCAAAAGCTTTCTTTAACACAACCAAATGCAGAACTTGAAATAATCCAGATGTTGACACTATTCAGGGTGCAAGGAAGCTCTTTGGCTTTGCAAAACGTGGACTGGATGGAAAAGGTTTCCAGTTTGGTTGCCCCAACAGACTTTGTGTGTTGGTTTTATTTTGACCCACATACTGCCTGCCCTAGAAGGTAGTACCAACATTAATCTGTGGAACTCATGGCCCCAAGACCTGGCGATCCCCCCTCTCCTGGTTCTCTTTAAAAAGGAGGCAAATTATAAAGGGTAAGTCCATCAAGTGGTATTTATCTTGAGGGCCAAAATGTAAAGGAATTTAGAGCTGAACTTGGGGAAGATACAAGAGAAGAGATGTTACCGGAATCTGAACGTCTTCAGACGCACTGAAGATGTTACCCAGCCGGGTAATGAAACATTTGCAAGAAAACAACCAAGCTCAGAGAACCCCAAGGACTCCACAGATACAAGAGACCGGTTAAGGAGGGATTACATTGTCCAGAGAGACAAGGAAGTGTGAGAAAGTAATAACCCCACCTTGATTTTGTTCAGTGGAAGATGAGCTGAGAGGAACTTGGAAAGGCTTTCAAGGGTTTGGTGTTCTATCTCACTACAGTAAAAAACACCCTGCCATGCCTGTTTCTTGACAAAAGTTACTTACAGCTTGGGAGCACCATGTTTCGGAATAGTAGTTGCAGAGGAACAAGAATGGGAGAAGAGTATGATTTCATCTCCTGCTCGTAAGTACCCCACCGGCATCTATTTTGCCACTGTAGAAAGCAAAACACTGAATTTAGGTGAGCCCAGGATGGACTGAGAAGGTCTATTCTGAAGTTATTGTGAGTGGGTAGAAATTAGCTAAGTGCTCTGCCAACCTTATCTGGGATAATACTGTTTGACCAGAACTGTCTTCCATACTGTTCCTGAAAGTTAAGAAGAGTCAACATACAAGGAACATACAATGAAAGTTCAAATTCACAAGTCATCTGCAGGACTGCTGTCAGTCTTATGAGGTAGTCCAGACAAGAAGCACACCCAGAAGTGCTAGCTCTATCTTTATTGTAAGGATATAATAATAGAATCTTGCAAGTCTGAAAGTACATCTCTCCCCCCATCACCTTTGCAGTCCAAGAAACTTGGGAGGGTCCCTTCTGAGATGTTTGCCATGCCCCCGTTCCCTATTCAGGCTCAACTACCTCTTATCTGACTGTTGCCTAGTCTGTGGATCTTCCTCCCCTCTCCCACATACCATTATATCTTCAACCAAAGGGGTTGACTCTTATTGCAGCTCGCACTTGTTATTGTGTGTTCCTGGTCATGCTGCGTTTGAATCTGTCTTCCAAGACAGAACCAATGGTGCTGCTAATTCCAGATGTTTAGGGAGACAACAGCAGCAATGGAAGAAGCTCAACTGGTACAGGAGAAGAAAGAGAGTGCCTATGTTAGCCTGAAATAGCTAATAAGCCTTCACTGATCCCACCAACACCAATCACTTGACTTCACTCTGAGAATATAATCGATGGCAAAATGTACCAGATTTTACACACCCCATAACTCTCACTGGATGCTGTTGGCTTAAGAGGGAAAACATTCCTTCCATAGGTTAAGGACATCTTAACTTATCTCTCTCATGGGTTGGGCTGGGATGAAGGCGATCTTATGGGGTTCTGGCAGAAAACAAGAGACGTCCAAGACATGTCTGTGCTGAAGAGAGGTATAAACAGGGCCCCAGCCATATATTCCAATAGGCTATAAATGCAGAAAAAATCCAAACATAAAAATAAGTATTAAATAAATGACAGGAATGATGAAACCGTCAAAAATGCAGTATAGCAGTGCCAGAAAATTGTAAATATTATCTTCTGGGGAGAATTCCATGTATAAAACACAACTGCAAACACTTTTTCATAGAAATAAGTTTGACTGATATCCTACACATGAACAAAGTTTCTCTTGCCATTTTCCATATTCAAAATACTGTTGGTGTTATCACATATGAGAAACATGGGAATCACAGTTTCTGTATTAGACACAACACGGTTTTCTTTATGATGGGAAAAACCTGGATTGACTCACTGCTGATGGATGAGGAATTTTTACCTTCATAAAATGCTTTGGGGTTTTTTGGTTGGTTGGTTGGTTGGTTTTGTTTCGCTGCTGGTCATTTTGGCCAAAATCTGAAAACTGAACCCAGAGAAAACTAAGATGGAATGAAAGCCCAGGTTGGTGCAAGTTTCCAAGAAGGCGTGAGATGTAGTCTTCTGACAGTTCAGAGCTAATTCTGAGAATGTTCCAGGCCCGGTTATTCCCTGCTTCCTTATCAATCCATAGGTTTAAAAACATGACACAAAAGTATTGGTTGTTTTTTGACTCTGCAAGAATTACATCTGTTACTGTTTAAAACTGTAGAACCTACTGCCTACTTTAGCAAGCTAGAAATGTAATAATAGCGCTCGTGTTACTACCTGCTCAACCTTAGTTCCATCTTTTATGGGACAATTTGTTCCTTCCATCCCCCCCGATTCTACGTTCAAGAGAAATCATGTTGCCTTCTGCTAATCACTGTCAATCCCTTTTTAGAATAATGGGAGAGAGAAATAGGGGAAACCAGATTTGCACTCTCAACTTATGACTCAGGATAGCCACACTGATACAGATGGATGGACTGGGCAATACTTTTTACTATTTAATTAGCTTCGTTAGTATAATAGCATTACAGCCTGGAAGGTTTTGCTTTCTACTTTTCTTTTTAAATTCATAGTGGATTTTAATCCTACATTTGGATAACCTGGATAACCTCCTACATTTGTAGATTCTGCTAACATATACAAACTGCATCATACCTTCCTTCCATTTAACATTATTTTTAAAAAATATATTCTTTCATTTGTATTTATTTATTTAAACAATTTATATAGGCCCCATAGCACAACAGTGATTCCAAACCGTGCACAGAAAGGTAAAGTAGAAAGAAACCCCTACATAATTGACAAAATTATCATCCAAATAATAATATAAGGTGTGCCTGGGTTCTAAAAGTCATTCCATTTTCAATCAGCAGAGACAAGAACAAGATAGATCTGCCAACAGGGCTGGTTTAACCTCCTGGCCCAAATGCCTGAAGGGATATCCAGATCTTTAACACCTTATGAAAAGCCAAGATATCTTTTTCTGTTCCCTGACAAATGAATTTTCTTGATGCGGCATTTTTCACATAGATTTCCCGGTGTAAGCTGTTTTGGAAAAATGCAACGGACACAATTTTTATGGCGCTTTTAGGCGTGGGCCTTCTTTTTCAGATGCTCTTTAAATAGGCATTTGACTATTGGGATGAGGAATTTGTGTGTGTGTGTGTGTGTGTGTGTGTGTCTTCAAGTCAGTGTTGATGCCTGGCAACTGCCTGGACTAGTCCCTGCAGTTTTCTTGGCAAGATTTCAGAAGTGGTTGGCCATTGCCTCCTTCCTAGGGCTGAGAGAGAAGGACTGGCCCAAGGCCACCCAGCTGGCTTCATATTTAAGTCAGGGCTCATGGTCTCCTGGTTTCTAGCCTGGTGCCTTCACCACCACACCAAACTGGCTCCAGAGGGAAGATACTTCATGTATTAATTGGTTTGTTTATTTATTAATCTCACTTATATGGCTCCCCATCTATCCAGTGAAACTCTGGGTGGCAAACAAAATAAAACATATCCAGTCCATTAAAACCACACACACACCAGGACAAGGCCCAATAAAAATATCAGTGCCCATGTATCACTAACATCCATGCTAGAACTCCAAATTTAGCATCTTGGCCCTAGTACCTGGGAGAAGAGCCAGATCATTACAGCCTTCTGAAAGTCCAGTAGATTTGGGGCTGTCCATATCTTTGGGGAGGCTGTTCCATAAGGCAATAAGTTGATGATAATTATTCCCTGTTGTCTTGGATGGAACGGGGGATGCAGTTGAACCTGTACCTTTGGTACAAGTACAAGGGTGACTTTGTTTTTAACGATGTTGTATGGATTGTTGCGAGCCACCTAGAGTCATTGTATGAATAGGCAGCCATATAAGCCCTGTGAATAAATAAATAAATATATAAATAAATAATCGATCAATCCTGTAT
Organism: Python bivittatus; assembly: GCF_059951505.1. Lineage (NCBI taxonomy): Eukaryota > Metazoa > Chordata > Lepidosauria > Squamata > Pythonidae > Python > Python bivittatus. Next base: position 20,869,773 of record NW_028277097.1, on the reverse strand, counting down.
TGGGAATGTAGAGGATCTAGAGAACGGCATTGAAGACCAGAAGGAAGAGCTCCTATCAAAGCAACCGTCAAATGTGTGGCTTGAGCCCCTTCCAAGAAACGAATTTGAGAAAATGTGTTTATTTATTTATTTATTTATTTGATTGATATGGCTGCCCAAATCACTCACGGTGTCTCAGACAAGCCCTCCCTAATTCACACAAAGATAATGTGAGGGAGTAGGGAAGCACGTTCAGACTGGCAAGTTTCTGTTACTATAGCTGTGGCAATAAAAGTAGTTTTAGATCCATAATGAATTTGTTTCTGGTCTGGTTTACCTGATAGGGCTGTCAGGGTCTAGCTCCACTGAATCAATCCTAGTGAGATGGAGCGGCTAATAATCCTTATTGACTCTGGGATTGTACCAACTTTGACTCTTGATGGGGTTAGAGTTATGGCTGAATATTGATTCTGTAATCTGACCACACTTTATTAGTGCATTGAAACCACTGTGGGACAGAACCCCTGTGATTGGAGCTCAGTCAGTGTGGAGTTTCAGCACGCTACACGTTTTCCCTTTTTGTTCTGCTCTTGAAGATTACAAGAGCAAAAGCCCTCCCACCTCTAGACCTGCCTATTTTCCATTAATGTTTTCATTTATTATATTTACATACTGCCATATTTCCCAAGGACTCATGGTGGTGTATACTTAAAATTAGAACACATTACCATAATTCCATCAATGAATATATCCACCAAAGCATTAATTTTGTCTTTTCACATTTCTGCACATTTCCTTCCTTCCTTCCTTCCTTCCTTCCTTCCTTCCTTCCTTCCTTCCTTCCTTCCGTCCTTCCTTCCTTCCTTCCTTCCTTCCTTCCTCCCCTTCCTGTCTCCTCTTTCCCTCCCTCCCTCCCTCCCTTCTTTTTTCTTAACTATGTATATATTTGCTAACATCTTCCCTGCCAACTGTGGGAATGGAGATGGGGAATTGATTTCTATTGAATGTTGCACTTTGAAATGAAAGAAAACTTTGCCTAAACAAAACCAGGCACTTGTTCACCTATAAATGTGTTGCTGTGAAATCAATTATCAGCCAGCTCTTTCACAAGTTACAGATTGTGGCAAATTGAATGGCCCCCATTGCAGTATAGTTTGGAGAGGCTGACATAATCTGAGACCTTCGTCCTCTCTGAGATGCAACATCCACATTATTCAAGGGGGAGAAAAGGGTTGAGGCTTATACTCTCCCTTCTGTTTACCAGCTGGAATACAGTTGTCTAAGTACAAATGAATTTGTTTGGATAGAGATGGCTTTAAGCAAGAGGGGAATGGTGGGATAGGGAGGAGGAAGTGCCTCCATAAGATTGCTTGGTCTAGTGATACTGCATTGTTTTAGTGCTTCTAATCCTGAGCATAATTGGTTGCAAATGAAACACTTGAATATCCAATCTCAGGTTTTGCCCTAGAGCTTCAGTTCAAGTTTCTATGCGTTACATAGAAGTCAGGGAAAACAGGTTAGAATTCTCCTCTCAATCTTTTTCATATACTACATTCTAGAAGTGGGAAAAACTTGAACAATTTTTGTTTTTATAGCAAATCAGACCTGGAAGAAAGGAAAGGGATGAAATGTATAAATTTCACTTAGAACACATTTCACCTAGACCATGTTTGGAGGCAAACTTGGCTTTTTTGCTCCAATCCCTAAACCAACATTTAGTTCTGGTTCAATAGTCACATGTCCCTGAATTTTGCAATGCCATTCACCATTTTTCAAAAACTATATTAAATAATTTGGATGGCTTTAAAAAGAGTTAGAAAAATCCATATAGGAGAAAACTTTCAAACATTTGTCAAAATGGTTGCACGTATGATCTTATTAGGAGCAATGCAATTTGTCTCAGTTGGATACACTAAAATTGAAGGGGGAAAATGGTTTTAAATGCATACATGTAAGTAATTCACTTGCACATATAAAAATCATGTACAAAATGTATTGTTTGGGGAAAAATTGTAAGTGAAAATTAAACCTCTTTGGCAAAACTATTTTTTTAAAAAAAGATGTGTACTGGTGGAGGAGATCGGACCAAAACAGATTTTAAAAATGGTGCAAAAGTTTAAAAAATGCTCAGTTCTTTAAGAACTTAAGTTTTCAGGGAAGCAATGAGGAAAGATTGTTGGAAATGGGGGGGGGGGATAGATTTGTAAAAACGAGGCGTTTTGAAAAACTGAAATAGACATATCTGTTCATCTCCCATGGAGTTAAATACCCACTTGACTGTGTTGTACTCTCCCAAACCCTGAAGCCAGTAGTGAAACAAAATTGTTTGGGGTAAACTGAACTTTTAGGACCAATCTAAGTTTGCTTAAGCTTAAGGATGCTTCAGTAGTTTCTTCACCTCTGCTGCCAAGAAGCAAAAGTGTCTGTGGAATTTTATGAGCCAACTGAACACATCTGAGCAAGTGAGCAATTGGCGAGATTCTGCAGAACTCAGTAGGCTGGGTTGCACTTTAAATCTGTGGAAATCAAAGCTCAAGAGTGATTGCATCAAAGAATGGCACCAGAAGTTCTAATCAGCCACTCAGTAATACAAACTTAGCCTGTTCATAATTCCTTTCATACCCATAGTCCCATAATGAGCACAGACGCTGAAGTGCCAAAACTGTAACATGTTTGTAATTAAAAATGAGATTTATGAAAATGTAATTTCACCTTACTCTGCCTGCAGAGTCTACATGGATGGGGGCACTCTTGCTACTGTAGCATTTGGAGACAGGTGCAACACAGGAATGTCATATTAAACATACCTCTTATCCGAAGCAAAATACTGTGAAATGTATGATCGGAAAAATCCAATCACCATGTAAGAGCTTGCAGGAAATTAAGGCATCATTATGTCTGTTCTTGTCACTGTTATGGTTGGTTTTTATTTTCTTGCTTCCACATACAGTAGGTTGCCCAGAGTCTGGGGTGATTCATAAATATTGTAAATAAAAATAGAAGCCTTGCCCAGTTCTTTAACCGTATTGGTTTCTGCTTGCCAACCATAACTGCTTTTTCTAACTTACTTCGTAAACTTTTAAGATGATACAAAGATGTCCTTTTTATGGGTTAAAAAGATGTCTAAAGTTTCAAAAGGGATTTGCATGGGAGGGTCTCTCAATGTTTCTATGAGCATCTAAAGAGATGGATTAAACTTCTTTTGAGATTTTTTTCAGAAGTAAGAATATCACTTGGAAAATGGAAGGACACCCCAAAGAAGGCGATGAAAAGACACATTTCTGCTGTTGCCAAGAAAACGACATGGATGAAGTCATCAGGGACTCACCTTGGCTTGATGGAGGCTCTGTCTTGAGTTGCATCACGGAACCAACTTTGGCTGATTTCAAAAAGGCTAATATGAATTGAACCCGGTTAGTAGGAGGCCTTCAGAAAAACTGATGCCTGGAGGCTAAACTGGGAAAGTCTATAGCTCCATGGCCATCTGTGCCTCCCCCTGCCCCACTCCAACTCTTAGATGCCTCTCCAGCTACCCCTACAAAAATTCTTAATAGGACTAGAGAAGAAAATGTCAAAAATCCATGGTAAGGGGAATCACCCTGTTTTTGAAGTAATGTGTTAATTTTGGTAAGAATGTGTTTCTTTTGATGGACCCAAGGATAATTCTCACCCACTAATATAACCTGAAAAGTAACATCACCATTACATCAATGAGTTCATTGGGGGGGGGGGGTAGATTTTTTCAGGGTACTATTCAAGATCCTGGTTTAAAAACAAGAGTGCCCTATCTAGTGTCAGGGTATATGAAGGATAAACACAAACATAAATTTCTTGGGATAACAGTAACCCAGGTTTGTTGTACTGAAGTAGAGATCACTTAGGTATTTTTCTCCCTGAGACCAGACAACCTCAACTAAAATTAAGGAAAGACTTTCTTGAGCCAAGCTCAGTTCCTGGTGGCTGCATAGGTCTTTTCATGTAGGATTTCCCCCCTTCTTTTTCTTTTTTCTCTTGGAGCAGTACAAAAGTGGTTTGCAATTGTCTTCAGCTGAGTTTCTGGAATTCCCCTGAGGTCTCCTCTCCGAATACTAGCCAGGTTCAACCTTGCTTAGCTTTTATGACTTCAACCAAAGTTGGCTAGATGCTATTACCTGGAGATAACAAGAATTGTTAGCTAATGACTTTATGAACATACTGTTTTCTTGGCAACAGTAGAGAAGTGGGTTATGATTGTCCATTCAACATCCTTTTTCACTGAGTGATTAACTGTATACTTTCAAGTCATTGTCAACTCTTAGTCACCACACAGATAGTTTTTCCCCATGACAAACTTTCTCCAGCCTAGTCTTTCAGGACTTCCAATGGTGTCCCCATTGCCACTATAACTGAGTCCATCCACCTGTGGAGTCCTTGGTGCTCTCTAAGCTTGGCTGTTTGCTTGCAGATGTTTTATTACCCAACTAGGGAACATCAGTGCAAGTAAGTGTGGGGTTTGCCCCCTGTTTAGAGTAGTTTGTCCTGCCAGTTTTGGTGGGGGTGTGGTTTTCCTCTTGGTAGTTCCTTGATTAGGGTATTGCTTCATGCTTGATTGTTTGTCTGGTGTTAATCCCTGCTTGTCTGGGTGTTGGTTGCTGGAGAGTATGTGTACTGGTCTTTTTGTTTCCTTCTTAGCTTTTTTATTGTCTCTTTTGAATGGTGTGTAAATGTGGCTTATCACTCTGTGTCTATTGATGGCTGATTTGTCTGAATGCCAAGCTTCCAGGAATTCCCTAGAATTTTTGGATTTGGTTTGGTCTAAGAGGCTAACAGATTCCGTTCAAACTGTGGTTGAGTCTGTCCATATGTTGTGAGGTTAAGGAGCTTTCATCGTGCCTTCTGACTGCTAGTTGGTGTTCCTGGATGTGCTCTGCCAGCCTTCTGCCTGTCTGTCCTAGACAGGGGCTGTGACAGTCCTTACACTGTATGTTGTGGATGACTCCTGTTTTTTCTTCTTGGGCTGCTGGGTCTTCTGGTTTGTTTAAGATGTTTTGGAGGGCTTTAGTTGGTTTGTGTGCTAAGGTGATGCCATGTGGTTGTAATAGTCTGTTGGTAGTTTCTGAGACGTTTCTGATGTATGGCAATGTTATCCTTTTCATAGCTTGTGTTGGTTGTGCTATAGTGGGTTGAGTGGTCAGGCACTTTTTGATAAAGTTGCATGGATATCCATTTTGTTGGAAGATGTTGCATAGGCAGTCTCTTTCCTTTTTCTGGTGTTCTGGGTTGCTGCAGTACATTTGTGCTCATCTGAATAATGTTCTTACACAGCTCCTCTTGTGGGAGGTTGGGTTGTTACTTTGGTAATGGAGTGCTTGGTCAGTATGGGTTGTTTTTTGATAGACCACCTTGCTGCCGGTCATCGTCTTCTTCTCTTTCCTTCCCCCTTTCCCAGCATCAGAGCCCTTTCCAGAGAGCTGGGTCTTTGCATAATGTGTCTGAAGTAGGATAATTTGAGACTGGTCATTTGTGCCTCAAGTGACAACTCTGGGTTGATTTGTTCAATGATTCATCATTTTGTTTTCTTGGCTGTCCATGGCATTCTCAGGAGTCTTCTCCAGCACCAAATTGCAATATCCTTGACCAGGGGAGGCCGTGAGGAGATTAAAAAAAAAAAAAAAGGAATAGTGGTGACACATATAAAAAAATAGTGAGTAGTATCATGCTGTCATGTCTGCCATCTTAACTTTTTTGACACTCATCCCACAGTCATTCCAGCCCCACTATATTACTACCAATTCTATTGCTCCTCTTGTATCTGGCCACTGCATTCTCAGATTTACTACCGCTAGCAGAGGAGAAATAGTATGGAAATGATTTAAATAAAGGTAGATGATTGACAGATAGATAGATAGATAGATAGATAGATAGATAGATAGATAGATAGATAGATAATGTGCTATCAAGTCAGTATCAACCCCATAAATAGGCTTCCTCCATGACAATCTGTCCCCAGCTTGATTCCTCAGGTCTTCCAATGGCACACCCATCACCACTGTAACTACGTCCTTCCATCTTGCTGCTGGTCGTCCTCTTCTCTTTCCTTCCACCTTTCCCAGCATCAGAGCCTTCTCCAGAGAGTTAGGTCTTCACAACAGGTGCCCAAAATATGATATTTTGAGCCTAGCCAATATCTGTATCCTTACTCCTGAAAAGTAAATCATAATGATAATGATAATGATAGCTTAATCCATCTCTCTGGCTGTTCATAGAAAGAAAGACACAACTTCCCAAGCACATCTGCACTGGATCCTCAGTTATTTTTCACCTGTTGAAATGGCATCATGATATCATTGCAAACGGCAGGAACATCACTGTAAGTCAGGGTCTTCTTTGAAATGTCATTGACTTGGAGTGAATTGATGTCCAACTGCACGACATAAGAAAGAGAGCGAGGAGCAAGGAAGGACAGCAGCCTTTGCTGATGAATTTCTGATTTTTCAGCGGATGGCAAACAACAGCACAACAGGAAACAAAATGTATTCCATCCCTAAGAGAAGCATATCTCTTCAAAATAAATGTCTTGCAAGCTCATAAAGATGAAGGCCATTGGCCAGAAACACAGCAGTGTCCCACTGCCTCATGAGTCCTCTGCTGCTTTAGGATAATCACTCAAAGACCCCCTAAATCCAGTTGGAATTTAAATTAGCTCAGCAGTTTCTTTTGCAGTGATTCCATTATGAACAAAGAAGGGGGGAAGAAGAATAAGAAAAAGGGAAGGGAAGGGAAGGGAAGGGAAGGGAAGGGAAGGGAAGGGAAAGGGAAAGGAAAGGAAAGGAAAGGAAAGGAAAGGAAAGGAAAGGAAAGGAAAGGAAAGGAAAGGAAAGGAAAGGAAAGGAAAGGAAAGGAAAGGAAAGGAAAGGAAAGGAAAGGAAAGGAAAGGAAGGGAAAGGGGAAAATATCAGATGATTAGCCCATTAAACAGAGCAGGGAGGGGAGGGAAAGGGGGACCAGTAGGATACCAATGGGCTTTAATATTTTTCAATTAAGATGTAGTGGCACCAATAAAAGCAGCTTACATTTCCATTTTATGGTCACCTATGGAGAGCATTAGGATACAAATGACTGGGAGCAAGGTAATCATTTCGAAAATATACCGCAGCAAAGGACAGTAAATAGGGCCGCGTCTTAGTGGGAAGAGGACAGGGTGAAAAGGCAAATGCTATTCCCCACGCTTGCTTGCTCCTGGGTTGGCGAACAGCCGCGTACTTTCCTCTTTAGCCCTTTCTTCTGCCTTTCCTCTTCTTCCTTTCTTCTGCTTCTTTTCTCCCTTTCTTCTTCCTTTCCTCTTTTATTCCTTTCTTTTGCTTCTTTTCTCCCTTTCTTCTTCCTTTATTCTTCTCCTTTTCTTCCTTTCTTCTCCTTGTATTTTACATTCCTGTCATCTTCTTTTATTCCTCCTGTCTTCCTCCTTGATTCTTCTTTTGGTAAATATTTAAGTTTTTTTTTTTTTAATGCTGTTTCTCTACTCCTAAAAAAAAAATCCAAAACAAACAAACAAAAATCAAATGAAAATATATTCCTAATCCATATAACTTTGCTCCAAAGGATACTTCTAAACAGCCTGATTTGTACACATGGCATATTCAGGCTGCAATGAAGTGGAAGGACTTTTAGGTGATAGAAAGAGATTTTATTCAGCTGGGGGGAAATCTCATGTTTTGAATTATTCCTCCCCCCTCCTCCCCCCCCCTTCTTCTTTTTACATACCAGTCAGTAAATATCAAGCCCCAGTCTAAGAAAGGGGCTAGTTTTCTTCTGGTGGGAACCTTGAATGGAGGAACAATTACCTGAGATTTTGCCAACCTCTCTCTCAGTTTAATCAGTACAGGAGTTTACCTCTGCATTTTGCCAATTTGTAACTAGTGGCTTTCAATGACTTCTGGATTGTATTATTTGAGAAGCAAAGATTTAATGGTTTCCTTTGTCAACCTCCTCCCTCCCTCCCTCCCTAAAACAAGGTTTCCCTGACTATGTCAGCCCTTCCAAGTAGACCAGACTAGGAAACCAAAGTCATGCACGCTAATCCTACTTTTATTATAGGGTTACAGTAACAGAATCTGCCCAATCCAGTCTAAACATCTGTCTGACTATGCAGCCAACCATATAATACAAAACTTACAAGTCAACCATTGTTTCCGTAATCTGTCATTTTAACACTTTCTGTAGTAGAATATTCTGGGCAGCTGGCATTTGGATCTAAATGTTCTATCTGACAAACTTTGTACGGAAATCTGCCTGGCAATTCTCCAAGTTTTCTTTCGGTGCAAATAACAAACCACAATAGCAAATACCCCTCTGTTTTTCTACCTCATTTTCAGGCTGCTTGAGAATTTCTTTCTGATTTCTCTTGGTTGTGCTTTTGAGTTTAATTTTGGGGATGGCACAGGAGGTTGATACTGTTGGTGTTGGTTTCTTGTTCCATGTTGGTCCATCACTCTGAAGTTCCCCTGACTGGCCACACTTCCCAATCTGAAAGAGCCCTGTGGGAAATGTTGCCCCTGAGGATCTCCTCCTGGGGTTTAATTGAAGCATGGAAGCCAGAGCTGTTGCTGACCATGGAGAAGACTATAACTGAGCTACTTCTGACAAGGCTTTTGTTTCTTTGCCCTGGGGGGACCTTTGTAAGTTCTTCCAATTCTACTTCTGTGAATATTTTATTTTGTATTATAAACTGACATAGATCTGCTAGCCTCTATTCTGTTATTTCTGATTCTGGATGTTGTTCTTTCCAGAACTGGTGCATTCTTTTCAGATATCCTCTTTTTGTTGGACTTGATTTGTAATGGCAGATAATTTCTTTGTTTTCAGTCTTCGTATATTTGTGATAGGTAAAGAACTTTTCTTCCAGTAGTTCTGCAGCTGCTGGCCCTGGTTGCTTACCCAAGAGTCCTGAGTCCTGTAGCCCACTTGTCATCAGATGTCCAGGAACTAGAACACTTAGAGCGGTCCTGGTTGACCCAGGTGACGATCGATCCAGCATGGGTTTCTGTAAATTACATCTCACCATATTGCTTATGGGAGAGACACTCTTCATCTGGCTCCTCTGACGAGACCTGTCCAGTATGGTTGAGCCTCTGGTGTAGTTCTCATCCTCCTTGGAGCATGCAAGCCCCACAACCATGTCTAGATAGTGCCTCACTGGGGGTTGTTGTTGTTGTTGTTGGTCACACAGTCAGCCAGTTGCTTAGACTGGGTTTGACATTCTTATCCACCTATCGAATCCTTCCCAAGAACCTGAGATAGGCAGATGTAGTTTGATGGTTTGATGGTGTTAAAAGTATCATTACAGGATATAAGCTATTCCAAGTATTGTTATTGTTATTGTTTCTTTTCATGCAAGATCCCCACTTGCATTAGTGGGTTAAATGCTTGTTTTTCTGGTCATCCCTATCTGTCCTTTTACCTTTTCCCATTATTCATATTCTTCAGCACAACCTGTGTGGTAGCAGCTGTCCTTAAGCGTGATACCAAACTTTCTGTGTCTGTCTGTCTGTCTGTCTGTCTCTTTTTCCTCTCTCTCCATCTCTGAATTAAATTGGGCTCCCTTCAGAAAGTAATAAAACAAATCGGGAAATATGTGGCAGAAAGGACTCAAATTCACACTGTGTTATAATTTAAAAGGAAATTTTTACAAAATGATATATCGCTGGTACGTGTCGCCAGACAAATTATCTAAAATGTATAAAGGTACATCAAACGTATGTTGGAAACGTGAACAAGCTGAAGGAAAACTTTACCATCTTTGGTAGGCTTGTAAAAATGCTAAAAAATTCTGAATTGAGATTTATATCTGTATACAGAAGTTTTTAAAGATCAATATACAGTCAAAATCAGAGAGTTTCCTTTTAGGTTTGGTGGCCAGACAGTTGGAAAAAAACTCATGGAACTTTATTTTTATACATAATAACAGCAGCAAGACTCTTATATGCACAGAGATGGAAAGGCAAGATATTACCTACGGTGGAAGAATGGTTAGTGAAGCTGATGGAGTTAGCAGAGATGGCAGAATTGGCGGTGTTGATTTGCGATAAGACACTGTGTAATTTTAATATTATCAGGAAACCTTTTTTGGACTTTTTGTGAGTTATTGAACAAAAAAGGTTTGTTGTATGGAGTTGATGATTAGAAATAATATGGAATAATAGAAATAATGGATGTTGTTTGTTAAACTTAGAGTAAGAGTTGGATGTATATTGTTACATTTGTTGTGAGAAGGGTCAGAAGTTAATTCTTTTCTTCTGTTCACTTTTTCCTTTTTGCATCTTTAATCTTTACTGTTTTCTCTCTTTTCTCTTTTCCTTTTCTTCTTTTTTTCCTAATATTAATTCTTGTTAGTTTTTATTGTTTTCTTCTTAAAATTTAATAAAGTTATCATAAAAAAAGAAAGTAATAGAACAAGAAACAAAGGAACAGCCCGAAAGTATAGCATGATTGCTAATTTACAATGAGTTGAATCTAAGCACTGCTGGAGTCCCACCACTGATTTCTAAATGGCCACCAGGCTGGACATCTCTAATGGCTAGATAAGAGTAGCTTCTTCCTTCTCTGCAATCTCAAAGACCAAGTAAAGTCACCAAAATACCCCTTTTTAAGTGCCACAATGCAAATCAGACATCCTCTTCCAACTTTTTACCACATTCATAGTAAAGTCCCAGAAAAATACAGCACACTAAGTGAAGCTTCTGCTTCTCTAAGGAAGTGGGGAAATTCTCATTTAGACTAGCCTGATACCATTAAAAGGGGAAAAATAAAGGGGTGCTCGTGTTAAGCTTGCTTCTGATGATTTTAAGGGAGAAGTCTTTAAAATTTTGTTTTCTTGGTTGCAATAAGGAAATATTTTGCCATTGCCTTCTTCTAAGATTTTTTTTTTTTTTAACCTAAAGTCTAACCTACAGCCCAGGGATTTGCTGATGGACTCTCATCCAAATATTAAATCACTCCAATCCTGCTTTGCTATTTTGGAGCTTCACTACATGCTGCTGTCTTTTGGGAGAATATCACTGTATTATGTTAATGAATTAAGCAGAGTATTAACTCTCTGGTCAAGGTTTCTGATCTGAAATATGCAAATGTTGTGGTTTTGGAGTGGCCACTTGGGAGGGAAGGAAGACTTAAGTCACCCCCTCTGTCCATGTTCACGTCACAGCCATTAGCAGGATGTTAACATCTTTGGTCAAGAAGGAAAAGATCTGAAGCCCAGAATAACAGTGTCAAAAACATTTCCTCATCAAGGGCACAATTCAGAAGCAAGCGTTGGGCATAATTACTCAGTGACATATGCCCTGTATCAATAAAGGGAATGAAAAAAGAAGGGTCATTAATCAGAATGATAATCAGTCAATGATGCAATAATGGCAATTTCCCTCTACTTTGTTAGAACACCTCATATCCAGGAAAACATCCAGGTAGGAACCCGTTTTGCACAGATTATATCATGAAAAATGAGGTAATGAGTCACGTTTGGCAGCTGGTTCCCATTTGTTTCCCCTGTACTGAAAGAAAAGAAAATTAATAAAGGAATACTAAATCTTGATATACTTACCACATCAAGGCTGTCAGGAGGGAATAACCATCTCAACAAAAGTTTGTCAATTGTACAATGCCCTGAGGTTACCAGTTTTTTGGTTCTTGGGGACACAGCAGGGGAAGAAAGAGGCTGCTAGCATCAAAGATTCGCACTTTGTGTAGTCATGGCTTTTCCTGATCTCTTAACCATGGTTAAGAAACTGGAAATTCTCAAAATTCTCAAAACCTCCCATCCCAACTTTTCTTACTGTAGCATCTCAGAGTGGTCCCTTAGAACTCTAAGATTCTATGTTGAAGTTGCAAAAGAGTTGCACCACCAGAAATATAGAATCCAAAATCTGGGAAGGAGTAAAAATCTCCTAGGGGGAAAGTTGAAGAGTCTGGCCATGTACAGCCTAGAGAAGAAAAAATGGCATGATAGCATTCTGCAAGTACTTGAAAAGAAGAATGTTCTTGTATATTTGTTGTTGCTCCAGAATAATGGACTTAAATTACAGGAAAGCAGATTCTGATTGAATATTAGAGGGGGAGATCAACAATAGAAATGATGACATAGAGAGGTGGTGGGCTCCCTTCACCCATTGTGTTCAAATAGAAGTTCAACTGTTGTCCAGGCTGCTTTCATTCAAGTTCCTGCAATAAGCAGAGGTGGGTGGGAATAAGAAGGCCTAAAAGATCCATATCCAGTTCTAGGATTCTATGAGTTTATTCTCCTTGCAACATTAATCATGGTTAGCTTTCCATTTCCATCAGCGTTATACCTGAAGATCAGTGCTAGTCAGTTATTTAGCTTTTGAATCGGAGACTGAGATTCATTTTAAATTGTGATTCAGAGTTTTGCTTAAATGTAACTATTGTTAATGTATGATTGTAACCCTATGGAAGTGGGGCTATGGTTAAAGAAAGTGTATGAGTAGAAATACCAACCCTATAGCCTCCTTTTGCTCTACCAAATACAAATGTCAAAACGTGTTGCATCTGTGTCCATATCTTCCTCTGCACAAGCCTACACCTTATGCAGGAATTAATACCAGTACTGAATGACTAGATGGGATTTGAGTTGTCACTCCAATTTGACAAGTCAGTTCAAAGTGATTTGAACTGTCTATTCAATTTGTTGATTTCATTAAAAAAAAGAGTTGCTGGGAGTTGTGCAGTATATAAATTATTATTATTTAGTCATCAAAGTATTTTAGATCAAATCACTCTTGAACCACAACTTTGAAATGAATATTTGCACATACCTCGTGAGTAGGGTTCACTCAACACATCTAATCCTGTCACTTAAAAACCTAGTGGCTACATGGATTTTGCTGGTTTTAAACTGGTTTAGAATAAATATTAGCAATATTTGTGGCACATATTAAGCTTAACTGGTGTAAACAATGTGTGTGTGTGAGTGTGTGTGTGTGTGTGTTTGAGAGAGCGAGAGAGAGAGGTATTCATTTTGTTATATTAACCCAGCACATTGGGTTATTTTATGTTTCAACATAGTGTGAAAAACTATGATGTGTGTTAAGTAGCTAGTGTAAATATTTCTGAAGTCTATACTTAAACCCTTTTTTTTTTTTTGTATAATGGAAGAAGTTGGTACAGATATTGCATGATTGCTTTTGAGTGTGGTTCAATCCTTTTCTTCCCTATCAAATATTTGAATGAATGCAATATGACAGTACTGGTCCTCTTGAAATGTTCATTGGAATGCATGGACTGTGTGAAAGATTTCAAACTGGATAGAGATTTAGAGAACACATGAAACATTTCACTGTCCTCCACTCCACTGAAAATATGAGGAACACCTGTTTTCACATTCGCTTGGCCTTTGGGATTGCTCTTCATGCGACCAGGTGCCTTAATGAAGCAAGATGCCAGATCTCCCAAATTCAAGTTTATGGAAACAAAGGTATAGCTGTCTTCCAGTTCTTACCTGAGCGCCTGGAGGTAATGGAGACTATAGAAAAGAGAGGTCAATAGAAACACTCAGTTTGCTATCTAGTTTGAAGATCTCCAGATGTTCAGTTAAATGCCTAGGAGAGCTTCAATGTTGGATGTGCTCTCACTTTTACAAGTGGCAGCCAGTGAAATGGGATGGGGCAGAGTGAGGCACACTGGAGGTTTTCTTGTATCAGAACTGATGATGAAAACAAAACAAAAATGTCAAGGTGCCCTTCAACTGCTTTGAGAAGCAACCATTCCAATCATCATGGTTTTTCGATTCAACCTCAGTTCGCCTGGAGATAGATTCTTCCTTTCTGAGATGGGTACAAGGGTATCTTTTTTAAAGAAAACTTAAGCTGTGCACCTAATTTCCTGTAACCCTGCAAGTCATTTCTGTTTAAATGGTTTCCTAGTTGTGAGCCCTTGAAGTGGGGGAGGGATAGTCTGCTTCCCCCTATTTGTCAGGCAGTTAAATACCTCATAGAACCAAGCTAACTAATTGTCCATTAGCCTCTCTGAATTGCTCACCTATTTAAAGATGTTGACTTGGCACAGATTTGCTCATTATAACAAGGGCGAAAGCTCCTCCTTGCATATGTGCTTGGTATCCTGGGTTCTGAAGGAATGAGCATTTAAACTCCAGGAAGCTCAGTTTAGATCAAGATATTTTAATCGAGGCATCACCAGCCAGGCTCTCAGTCTTGTCTAACTACCTGTGGTTTAAAAACATTGAGATCCCCACTGCTTTACGATAGGCAATCAGAATTCGGTTGGAATTTGGTGATGGACAAGAAATTGGTTGCACGTATGTCAACGGTTCTTTCCTTCCTCTCTGACTCACCTGAGCTGGTGTCCATAGTTCTCAGAAGGACAGAAGGATAGAATGGGAAAGGGTCATTAAGGCTGTTGAGTCCAATTCTTGCTCAATTGTTGTTGTTTAGTCATTAAGTCGTGTCCGACTCTTCGTGACCCCATGAACCATATTGCGCCAGGCCTTCCTGTCCTTCACTGCCTCCCTGAGTTTGCTCAGTTTCATGCTCATTGCTTCAGTGATGCTATCTAACCATCTCATCCTCTGCCGTCCTCTTCTCCTTTTGCCTTCAATCTTCCCAGCATCAGGGTCTTTTCCAAAGACTCCTCTCTTCGCATTAGGTGACCAAAGTATCTGAGCTTGAGCTTCATTATCAATCCTTCCAATGAGCAATCAGGGTTGATTTCCTTTAAGATTGACTGGTTTGACCTCCTAGCAGTCCAGGGGACTCTCAAGAGTCTTCTCCAGCACCACAGTTCAAAGGCATCAATTCTTCGGTGCTCGGCCTTCTTTATGGTCCAGTCTTGCTCAATAAAAGAATCTAAATTATTGGATTCCTCACAACAGCTGCCTGCCCTCTGCTTGAATACATCCAGTGAAATACTCATCATCTCTCGTGGGAAGTCCACCGGGGAGCTACAAATCTCAGCCACGTGTCAATTTCTGTAATGTAAGAAAAAGTATCAATGGCAAAGGTGGGTTTGCAGAACATGCTTAACTCAATTCCTGAATTCATCCATGTTCTGAGTTTGGATAATACATTGAAGCAGACAGTAGCCAAAAGGGATTGAGATTGCCCTATCCGCTAAGAACTATCAGCCTCTTGGACTTTTTCTTTTTTTTCGGTAATGCTTTGCATAGTTTTCATGTTTTATGTAATTTTAGATATATTTATTGTTTTAATGGATTTTGTGAGCTGCCCAGAGTCCCCCATTAGGGGGAGATGGGGGGAGATAAATCTAATAAAATAAAAATAAAATAAATAAACTAACTGAATTTAGTGTGCCATACAATGTAGCTGTTAGATTAAATGATTTAATGAAGAATGTTGAGAGAATCCAGGCTAAAATAATCAAACGACCCTTTAATAATTGCATTTCCCACAATAGTCCTGCATAAATTCAAAGTGGGAGTCTCCAAATCGTAGCTGGTATCCAGTGAACAGCATGTGGGTGACCTCTCAACTAAATGAAGAAAGGACATTCTTCTGGATTGTTCTGTTCCTCTGGAAACTTTGAAGCCCTTTTATCAGTCTGTAGGATCCTACTAGAGGGGGAAACAAGTTCTCCCAAAGAGTTTCCTTCCCTCTTCCACAAACCCTTCTGTTGCTGGATGGATAGAATGACATCATACCGAAATAAATATACAAAGTCACATTGTACAAAGTCACTCAAAATAAAGATAAGGTTAAAGGTATGCGTTTGGCCATGACACAAATTCTACCAGACTAAAACCCAGAGGATTCAGTATCTAACTTCAAAAAGGACAGGTCTGACAAGTTGATTGTCACTAAACCCATTTCAAAGAACCTATATTCATATTCTGTGCCAAAGGTCTGCAATTTCGATAACATTCCAACTTGATACAATGACAAATGTTCAAACAAGTACATCTTTCAGCTCTCCACAGCCCACAAGAACCATTCTCAGAAGTTAATAAAGAACGTTTTGTGGCTTAAAAGGTATGCATGCATTTTCTATTTTCATTATTGATTTCCTGTCCTTCATTTTTTTTTTTTTTTTTGTTCCTTCCAAACGTTTCTTAGTTTCCATGTAGTCTCCAAATTTGCCAAAATTGCAGCACCGATGTAGCAAGCTGGGGGAATTATGCAGTCTTATACCGATACTCAACTTCTGCTCTGTCTTTCATATATTCATCCCCACTTGGTCCTTTTTTGCCTGTTACCAGGAGGCTTGTTGATTGCCATGGCCTTTCATACATACCAGTTGCAAAGTGTTCTCTGCCAGGTGGCATTATACCCAAACTTATGCAAGATTCTTCTCTCTCAAAATATCGAACATCTAAGTTCTCAACTCTGTACAGTATTCCCACAATTTATCTAGACCCATGGTTTCTATTCATAGAACACACCTAACCAAATCTGATCCACTGAGAATCATGTATATGAAATGGGCAGCTATACAGAATGAATGAATGAATGAATGAATGAATGAATGAATGAATGAATGAATGAAAGAGTTGCCCAAGACACAGAGTCATAAACTAACCAGACAAATGGCATTCACACAGCTTACTAAGTTTAGATAGTTTTAACCTTGGTTAGGAATTTTGTGGGTTTCTTTTCTTTATTTTATGGGGGTAAGTAGTGATGTGCTATGCAAACACATTTTGCTTGACTAGTTTGAGGCTTTGTGTAAATCCAGCAGATCAGTCAGCATGTATGTCTGAATGCACCAGAAATATGCTAGGTTTTAGCGATGATTCTGAAAGCTTTATAAATTTGGGACTGTAAAACTCTATAGATTTGAGTGAGTAATTCTCCTTACATATTCCTGATTAGTTGGAAGAGAAATTTTCAATGACGTCTCAGAATAGAAATGATGCCTTACTCACAGATGGGAGTGGGATTCTTTGGCTGTACAACCCACCTGTAGAATACCTGCAAGGCCGTTATAAATGTGGGTCCCATTTTGACATCAAATGAAAAGCTGGTTATCCTCCAAGCTTTAAGCTTTAGGTGACCACATCTGGCCCTTTTAAGTGGATTTACTTTCCAGAATTTAAATATGATTGAATTGTTTGGTTGATTTACCAAATGGATCCTTTTCTGAAGTTATTTATGTATTTATTTGGTAAATTGATATAGCTGCCCGTCTCACGTTCATGACTCTAAGCAGTATTTAAAATAGGACAGGTTAAACCTGTATGTAGTTAGGGAAACAAACAAATAAGTTAACCCTTAGTTTAGTGAACTAACAGGGGGAACATAGCGTCCATTAGACTGAGATGTTCATAAAATGGCAAATGGCATTTTATATATACTTAAAACAGTGAGTGGATTTTATCCATTCAAAGCCTGCAAAACCAAGGACCATTTAATCGAGGCTTTATTGTGTTGCATTCAATAAAATTTGGAGAGCAAATAAAAGAGTTAATTTTATCAAGAAGTGTCTCTGCCCTCTGAACCGGGATTCTCATGTTTCAGCAACTGTCTTGGCTTTGTAAGTACCTGTGATTCTAACTAACCAGCCACTAGACCTGCTAATCCAGGTTTGGCTTCACTGTAATTTACTGAATAACCTAGACTATTGCCCCATCATTAGCCTGCTGTATTGCACATTGGCAACATGTCAAAATCAGAAATAGGGATTCAGATTTTTTTTAAAAAATGCAATTCGTGTATTTATGTTTGCTAACCCCATCCCCTCCCCATGTGCCTGCTGTTTCTCTAGCCCTAAAGGGAGACATCCAACAGAAAAAGACATTAGTAACTGGGGCTGAAGCTGTCTTTGCTAATGGGGGAGCAGTTTTCCCCTAAGTCCCTGGTTGATGCTGGAAGAAGCATATGCCTTGCCTCAAAGATTAAGCCATGCATGTCTAAATACACACGGACACTAATTGAAACTGCATTAGGCATACATGTTTCCTTTCCCAGATAGATAAATCCCCTGCTCTCTGCAGAACATAAAGAATTATATTTGATTTCATTATGCTTCGACTCAGGTTTCAGGTTGAGCATAATGCCACCGTCAGCTTTTGAGAATAAAATATTTTGTTTTGTTGACCCAGGACTGGAGCAACAGAAGCAGTGTTTGGAAAAAAAAAAAAAAAAAACCTCTTCCTTTTCAGGTAACTTCTTACCTGGAATGTTTGAAAGGAAAGGGCCTTGACTTCATTCTTCTGTAGGCAAATACTCTGCTCTTAATCCAAAGCTGTTCTGCGACTTCTGCTCCCTTCCGATCAGCAGAATATCCCTGGTCCCACTCTGATGACAGCCAAGTACGGTGCACCGTGTGAGCTGGCATCTGGAGAACAGTCATTCTTTGAGCAAACGGCGGACATAACCAAGACGGACCATCATCTACTTCCAAAGAAATATCAGCACTAGAACTCCTCCGGGAGTGGCAGCTTTGCCTGTTGAAAAATGAACATTTTCTGGGGTTGATTTTTGGGTGGAATGAGCTCACTCCCATCTCAAAACGTGACTGTTCAGCCAAATGGAAGTGGTTGACAAAGATTTTAGCAGCCTATGGATTAGAGGGCCAGTTTGGCACAGTGGTTAAGATATCAGGCTAGAATCTGGGAGACCATGAGTTCTAGTTCTGCCTTGGGCCCAAAGCCAGCTGGGTGACGTTGGGCAAGTCCCACTCTTTCAGCCCTAGGAAGGAAGCAAGGGCAAACCACTTCCAAAATCTTGTCAAAAAACCTGCAGGGACTTGTCCAGGCAGTCACCAGGAGCCAAGACTGGCTCAAAGGCACCACAAGAAAAAAACAAACAAAAAAGAATATGTAGCCTGTTGTGACAAAACAGACTCTCCTGATAGACCTGAACCTTGAGTATTCCTTTCCCCCATCCACATCTACCCACCAAGGCACAGCCAAACACTGAATGTCTGCCTCGGAATCCTCCTACCAGTGAAAGGATGATCAAATCCCAACTGAAAAGTGGCCTTAAAAGTTCTTCACATTGAAATGGCAAAGGCCTTTTCTGAAACACTTTGGGATAATGTTTGTGTTGTGGAATTGGGGATGAAAAGATAGTGGAGCTTGAAGTTTATTGCACTGCCTTATGTCTGCGGCTACCCAACTGTTGCATCATTTTCCAATCAATGAACACTTGAGTGCTAACAGATTGCCTGAAGGTTGAGTGCACAAAATACTGTAGTTTTCTGTGGTTCAGTGAAGGAAATGTATCAGTGAGAAGGTAAAACTAGAAATAAGAAATACAGAAAAAAACTACTTAGGACTGGCTGATAGGAAGAGGAGATTATCCTTAGAGCAGGTTAGAGTACACAAATAAACAGGCTTGACTTTCAAAAGTAGCAAGTTTGATCATTTGCTAAGGCCTTGACATACTATTCCTATTGCGCAGAACTTTCAAGACGGTTACGGAGAGTACAGAGAAAAACTTAACTGGTTGGCTTAACTGGCTGTGGGATATCTAGGTGATATCTTAGACTCTGGATCCATGGATGAGAAAACTGTTGTGTTTCTAAGTTAGATTCCCACCCACCCACCCCCAGGTTGAAGAAGCTGATGGAACACCTCTCAAAATATAATCAACCCCCATCCTTTGGCTACATTTTCCTTACTGATTTGCCACAGTTGTCTTGGATGCTGAAGCCACAACTTCCTTAAGAGGAAGAAATTAGATAATAAGAAGGGGAAACCATCACAGAACATTTTAAGAATGAAGCATGTGATATAATATGATGATTTTCAACCATCAGAAGTACCAAAATAAAGCTCACCTAGGGATAGGTTAGCAAGAAAATAGGAAATAGTTTATACCAGTAGGGAAGGGAATGTTATACACAGACACACTCAGTCTCACACACACACACCCCCCAATACAGATTTTTGAAAGATGTAGAAAATACAATAAAAAAGGTAGAAACATATATGTAAGCAATAAAATGCAGGTGGATAACTAACAAATCTTGAATAATCAGCAAATCTAAAGTATCTAATATATTCTAATTCACTATTAACAACTTAAAGAGTCACCCGTTGGGAGATAGGCGGCATACACATTTAATAATAAATAAAAGTACTGTAGAAATTGCGTACCCATTTTCTAATCAAGATGAAGGGAGATTTTAGAGCAGATAAGGAGCAGAGAGGCATTCTCTGAATAATTTCTTACATGGAGACCAGAACAGCACGATCCATCTATAGATCAGTTGGGTGGAGATAAAGTGGTAGAAATTTGAAAGACTGCTCTGGAAGACCTCCTCCTCCTCCTCTTCTTTTGCACTTGTGGACCTCAACGGCGTGGTCCATATAGGGCAGTGTTGTCCAAACTTGGCCACTTTAAGATGAGTGGACTTCAACTCATGAAGTTGAAGTCCACTCATCTTAAAGTGGCCAAGTTTGGACAACACTGATATAGGGTGTAAACGATCAAGGCCAGTTTGATAGAATGCTAGGAATGGCAGACGGGAGATCTTTATTCATCCACCTCTGTGCAAAGCAAGCAAACAAAGGAGAAATCAAGCATGGCAAGTTTTTTGTTTTTTTGTTTTTAAATCCTGAGGATCTTTCAAGGGTTTCTCATCTAGTTGAAGTCCAATGTGGTGTAGACCTCTTGACCACCTTAGATCTCCTACAACCCATTCTACCACACCCCATGAATGAGTTTTCTGAATCCAACTGCAGGGGGTAGGCAAAATACATCTGATGGGAGTGTCACTGGTTTCCTTTTTTATTTTCCAAGCATTGAGGAGAAGCAAAATGATAATTACTCTTTCCTTTTCTCTCATTCGCCATTATACATGATGGCAGTGGGGGAAATGGGGGATAGTGAACAATAAATTAGCTTAGTTAGAGAGGTATACCAAACACTTCCCTTTATAGGCTGTGTCAATAAAGAATAGGCATTACATCAGTTTCCCATTTCCTGATTCACGCTCATTTTTATTTCTCAGTAAAATGGAAAGGCCAGCAAGGGTAGCTGAAACATAAAGAGAAATTGAACTACAGCTAGCCAGGAACAAAATAAAGAAAGTATGAGGGATGGAGGCATTTGCCAGCCTTTCTGATGTTAGGGTTTTTGGGTCTTAAGAATATTCTATTTTGGAAAAAGTCCTTATTCATGGTTTTGATGATTAGGAAAAAAAATGGATAATAGAAGAAAGTGAGGGTTAATTTCTGAAATCATAGAGTAAGAGTTAATTTTGTAATAGTATTTGTATTTTCTGCAAAAGAAATCAGAAGCTTCTTTTTTCTTTTCGTTCTCTCTTTCTGCACTTTTTCTTCCTTCTCCCCCCCCCCTTTTTTTTTAATTTCGTTGCTCCTTTTACTCTTTGTTAGTTTGTGTTAGTTTTTATGTTCTTTGTAAGTGTTTCTGCACAGGGTGGTGACCAAAAATTCTCCTTCATTTTTTTTTTCCCCTCCAAAGACTTCACATCCAGTTTGATGGAAAAACATTTGCTTTTGAAATTCTTTCAAAGGAGAAGAGAATTCAAGTAATTCTTGTGGGTGAAGTGTGGACTTCATGGACTTGTTTAATGCTAAGGTAACCAACTCTCTGTGTGCGCATGTGTATGAATATCCTATCTTACCCTGTGCATCATCATTTCAGTGATCCGCTGCCTCTTTGCCTCTCAGGCTTCTATTTAACCCGAAGGGAAAAAAAAAATACAAGGAAGCTTTTTCTGCAGCCCTCAAAGTAATGCAACATGGGGTTACAGAAAAGCAACAACACTATGAACAGCCCTCACTACTACCTCTGATGATAAAGTTCAAAAACATCCCCCAAGAGAAATTCAAAGGAAAGGTTCCCTGAGAACAAGACAGGAAAACTGAAGCCTTCTTCAGAGAGAATAGAACACAAATTTCAGCATAACATTACAGTTAGTCCTTGACATACAACCACAATAGGGACCAGAAAATTTGTCATTAAGTGACACAGTCATTAAGTGAGGTGTCACATGACTGCACCTGATTTTTTTGCAGCAGTCTTAAAGCAAATCACTGTGGTTGTTAAATGAATCATGTGGTTCCTCATTGATTTTGCTTGTCAGAAGCTGGCTGCCAAAGTTGCAAATGGTACTCATGTGATCCCAGGATGCTGCAACCATTGTAAATACATGCCAGTTGCCAAGCATCCAAATTTTGATCATGTGACCAAGGGGATGCTGCCAGAGGGATGCTCATAACTGCAAGGATTCATCATAAGTCACTTTTTTCAGCACCATTGTAACTTCAAATGGTTGTTAAATGAATGTTTGTAAGTTGAGGACCACCTGTAGTGTACAGTCATATACATTGAAGCTCTCAAATGCACTTCATTTCATTTCATAGAATCATAGAGTTGGAAGAGACCTTAGCAATCACCTAATCCAGTGTTTCTCATCCACAGCAACTTTAAGATGGGTGGACTTCAACTCCCAGAATCCCCCAGCCAGCCTGCTACCTAGGGGATTCTGGGAGTTGAAGTCCACCTATCTTATAGTTGCTGTGGATGAGAACCACTGGCCTAATCTAATGCCTGCTCCAACTCCTGCTAGTGGTGGATATAATAGGGCATTTCTGATAGATGACCATCCAGTTTCCTTGTAGTTTTATTCCATCAGTTCTGGTCCTACCTTATGGGGCAGTAGACAAAAAATGAATTCCTTCTTTTGTATGGCAACACTTCAAATGCTTTAAATACTTGTCCCATTTTGCAGTTGAAATTGTGTCCCCTTTAAAACTAGAATGATCCCTCTTGTCCCTTCTAACTCATGATTCTATGATTCAGTTTTCGAACTGAGATGAAACAATAAGAACTGAACAGTGGCTAAAATTACACCTTATTATTATGTTATCCTCCTTGCCCTGATTTACTAGCCTTGCAGGGAGGGAAAGTTTACTAATCTGGTTCTCTTGAATCAGTTGATGCTTGATCTTCTGCCAGAATTAAACAGTCTGTGGCCTCTACTCTTTAGTCGTGATCTTTGGGAATCCACCAATAAAAATTAGGCAGCAATGCTCTGATTTCATGCTAAATTTTTTTGGGGGTGGGTGGGAAAACAATAGGAAAATAAAATGTAAACATGCCTAGATTTTTTTTTAACACTGCCCCCCAAAGAATAAAAAAGGATGGAGAAGAGATGTCAACCGTGTCACTGATGCTTCACCGAGGATGAACTCAACCAAACATGGGTTAGAGGCGCTATAAAGGCCTACCTTGTGATGGTAAGGGTGGCAAAGTGGCAGTACGTCTCTGCCCTTATTGTATCTACAGCCCTGTTTTGGGTGACATGTGCCCTCTTGGGTAAAGGGGGCCCAGGGAACCTTTTGCAGAGGAATTTACTCAACATCTGTTGCTCAGATTCGCTCACAGATGGACACTGGTTCTGTTGCAGGTCCAGAGGAGATGCCTGGGGTGGAGTTTTGCCCAGTTATCTGGGAATGGCTTGAACCTGTTGGACCTGAGGAAGTGGACAAGGTCCTTAGGACTGTGAGCTCAGCCGCCCGCTCTTTGGATACCTGCCCCTCCTGGCTTGTGAAAGTGTCCCGGGGGTGCCATGTGAGTGGGTTCTAGCAGTGGTTAATTCTTCTTTGAGGGAGGGGGTTGTTCCTTTACCTCTAAAAGAGGACTTGGTTCACCCCCTTCTCAAGAAGCCATCTCTAGACCCCACTATGCTGGACAATTTTCATCCAGTATCTAACTTCCCTTTTTTGAGGGAGGGGGTTGAGAAGGGGGTTGTGCAAAAGCTTCAGAGGATCTTGTTTGGAGCGGATTATCTGGATCCTTTTCAGTCAGGATTCAGACCCAGGTATGGGAGAGAAACAGCATTGGTCACACTTTTAGATTATCTCTGGTGTGGACGGGATGGGGTTGTGCATCAACCTTGCCCTGCTTGACCTCTCGGTGGCTTTAAATACCGTTGACCATGGTATCCTTCTGGATCAGCTCAGGGGATTGGGGTAGGTGGCATGGTGCTGTGCTGGTTTACCTCCTTTCTCCAGGGTCGATTCCGGCTGGGAAGGAGAGGTCCCGCCCTCAGCCCCTATTATGTGGGGTGCCACAGGGTTTGGTGCTCTCCCCTCTTCTATTTAACATCTACATGAGACCACTGGGTGAACTCATCCGTCGCTATGGGGTGGGTATCATCAGTATGCTGAAGATTCCCAATTATACATCTCCGCCCTTGGCGAATTAAGTGATGCTGCAGACGTCTTATCTCAGTGCCTGGAGGCTGTGAGGGTCTGGATGAGGGACAACAAGCTTCAGCTGGGCCCTGGCAAGACTGAGTTGCTATGGGTTTTGGGGCCTACTAATTCTAGGATTATACCATCTTTGGTGCTGGATTGGGTGACACTGTCCCAGACAGACCCGGTGCACAATTTGGAGGTCCTTCTAGACTCACAACTCCTGCTTGATGAGCAGGTAGCTGTTGTGGCTGGGAGGGCCTTTGCACAACTTCATGTTGTGTGCCAGTTGCACTCTTTCCTGGATCAGGAGGCTCTGCTCACAGTCACTCATGCCCTAGTCACCTCCAGATTGGACTACTGTAATGCACTTTTCATAGGGCTGCCCTTGAAGAGAATCCAGAAGCTTCAACTGGTGCAGAATGAGATGGCACAGGCAGTTATGTGTGCTCCTAGAAGAGCACATGTTATACCTCTGCTTCACAAGTTACATTGGCTGCCAGTTTGCTTCTGGGTCCAATTCAAGGTGCTGGTTTTGACTTTAAAACCTTTTGTGGCATGGGGCCGGGTTATCTGAGGGACTGCCTCTCCCCGATTACATCAGCCCATCCTATTAGATCTGGCAGAGAAGGCATATTGCAGGTACCGTCTTCCAGGGACGTGCACTTGGTGGGTCCCAGGAGATGGGCCTTCTCTGCTGTGGCTCCCTCCTTGTGGAACATTCTTCCTTCCTGAAGTTAGGTTAGCTCCATCCTTTCTATTATTCTGGAATATATTCTTAGATGGCTCCAATGCGGTTGATCTTTTTACTTTTTACCCTCTCCGTGTGGTTTGTATATTTTAAATTTTTTATAGTGTTTTCCATTTTTAATAATGACTTTTTATATTTTTATAATGATTGTTTTTTATATATTTGTTGTTTTATTTCTTGTTGTACACTGCACAGACTCACTTTTTGTGAGGTAGGCCACCATATAAATGTGATAGATAAAGTATAATCTTCTAGTGACATCATTATGGCTTCACCCGTTACAAGCCTGTGATAATGGGAAGATAGATAGATAGATAGATAGATAGATAGATAGATAGATAGATAGATAGATAGATAGATAGATAGATATTCATTTATTCCTGGTTACTAAAAAGTTGATAATTCTTGTTTCTCAGATGTTCCTATAGTGTAATCAGGCTGAGTTTTAGGAGCTCAGGAAATGTATCAGATCATCAAAGAAGGAAATTTCCAATAAGAAACTTAGAAAACTTTTTCCCTGGGACCAAGATGGGCCATACCAGGCAAAACACCATTCCTTCTTCCCATCTCCCTTTTTAGCAGGTTTTTGAGACTAATAGAATTCTACTGATTTTAAGACAAACTGTATATTGTACAGTGGTACCTCGGGATACGAACTTAATCCGTTCCGTGACTCTGGGCGTATCCCGAGTTGGTCGTAACCCGAAGGAAATTTCCCCATAGGGTTCAATGTAAATCCGGTTAATCCGTTCCGCCCTCCGAATTTGGTCGCACCCCGAGGCAAATTTCCCCATAGGGTTCAATGTAAATCCGGTTAATCCGTTCCGCCCTCCGCCCGAATTTGGTCGCAACCCGAGGCAATTTCCCATAAGGTTCAATGTAATTACCGTTAATCCGTTCTGGTGTCCACGGACCACGCGTCAGGTGGGAAAGCGGCCGGGCACGGCGTGGTGCGGTGCGAAAACAGCCGGGTGCGGCGCAGTGCGGCGCGGCGCAAAAACAGCCCGGCGCGGCGCGAAAACGGCCTGGTGAGAAAATGGCCTGGTGCGGCGTGACATGAAAATGGCCCAGTGCGGTGCGGTGCAGCGCGAAAACAGCCCGGCGCGGCGCGAAAATGGCCGCGGACCACGCGGCAGGGCCGGAAAAACAGCCGCGGACCACATGGCATGGGCGGAAAAATGGCCGCGGACCACGTGGCATGGGCAGAAAATGGCCACGGACCACATGGCACAGGCGGAAAATGGCCACGGACCATGTGTCATGGTGGAAAATGGCCGCCGATCCGGTTCGTACCCCGAGGCGGAGTTTGCAAACCGAGGTAAATTTTGGGGCCGGAGCTGGTCGTAACCCGAAAAATTCGCAAGCAGAGGAGTTCGTATCCTGAGGTATCACTGTATATTGCATTCCAAAGGGACACTCTGAATGTTCTTTGAGTCATTGTCCTTGAGTCTTAGTTCAGGAGGCTCAAAGCGCATGGCAGGATTGGTGAATTGCTCAGGATTTGTAGTGGTCGCAGCTCCTTACACTCATATTATCTCTGTTAAGTATTGTATTCCCAATATTTTAAAAAGAAAAAAAATAGGAGAGGGGAAGGGAAGGGAAGGGAAGGGAAGGGAAGGGAAGGGAAGGGAAGGGAAGGGAAGGGAAGGGAAGGGAAGGGAAGGGAAGGGAAGGGAAGGGAAGGGAGTGAAAAACTGGTGACAGGGTTGAAATGTGTGTTATATATTTAATAGCAGCCAATAGGCAAGGAAGTAAAACTCAGGGCGCTTACCTGAGACATTCTGCAGTCTTAAAGATGTTCCTGATGTTTCCTCAGATGTCTCACTGGGTGGGGTACCTTCAAGCTTGCTTCCAATTTCATTTCAGAAAAAGGATCTCACTGACTTCCACAGCAGCCTCCCATTTTGCATACATGAGGGTCCTGAGTGCTCTGTCCTGAGTGCTCCATGAATGGAGAGGCCTGGTAGCAACCATGCTAAATTCAAGCTTTGGTGGGAACCCATCTGTGGAATGCCATTTCCAAGGTGATTCCTCTGGCACTTTCCCTTGTTTTCATGTGCATGCACACCTGTAACAGGTAACAGATCTCTTGATTTTTCCAGGTTTGCTAGTGGAAGGTTGCAGGATATAGATCTAATACTAACATAAATAAATTAAAACAAACTTTTCCTTTTCCGATCACTTTCCCTGACTTGTGTGTCTTGCTGTTTTAGTGTGTAAGTGGGATGGGAGGTGCTCTCTCTTACGTTCTTGTAAGCCACTTTATGAGACAATAAGTCTGAGCAGTGGGAATAAATGGGCAAATAAACAAATAATCCTGAATAAATAAATAATGAAGAAAGGTACTAAGTGAATACATCCATTCATAATTTATTTTGATAAATAAAACCTTGTGGTGAACCCCTGAAATGAAGCCCCAAATGGCATCAGAGTCCTTCTCTGGAGCAGCATATAAGCCCTAACAAATCAATCAATCAATCAATCAATCAATCAATCAATCAATCAATCAAAGCCACTCCTCCAGAGGGGCCAGCTCTGCCATTAGACAGAATGAGGCTACTGCCCAAACAGATGATTTCTAAGTTAGAAGAAACACAGTTCTGAAATACTAAATGTACTACGGAAGTTGCTAATTTCAAAAGTGAGTCACTTGTGGCATTTTCTCACTCAGGCATGGAAACAGATGCCTGTTTTGGCTACTGCTTTGCAGTTGGACTAGAAGACAGGGCAGAGCACCCATTCCTATTTTGTGTCTGGCCACAAATAAGGTTCATTACCCTGCAAGGTTATTTCATTCCCTAAGGTTGATCCCTCTTAGGAAAAGTGCATGGATCATCAGGCAAATAACTATCCAAAACCAGTTCCTTAAGGGAGCCTCCTTCTACCTAATGGTAGGGCTGGCCCTGCATATGTTAGGAGGAGAAAAACTATCTTGAAGGGAAGGCTTTGAGATTGATCAATGTCTCACCAACAGGGAAACTCTGTTCCAAATTTCAGTCTAGGGGAGAATTGCAATAAAAACCCAGCTGGAATGAGTGAGGATTTGTCATTGGTGGTGCATGACAACCATATGAACAACACTGTGTTAAAAGTGCTGAAATAATAATAATAAAAAAAACCTACTTCTGGAAACCATCTGCAGTGGAAACAAGCTAATAGACTAAGGTATATTCAAGTTTTCCAGCATTCAAATAATTTAAAGGGAAGTTTCAAGTTCAAAATTTATTTGCAAAGGACTTTAAAGGCCAGGGGGTCAGAGAATGTTTTAATTTCACTTTGGAGCAAATAATAATAATAATAATAATAATAATAATAATAATAATAATAATAATAATAAAAAAAAAAAACAGGGCAACCTCTTTGCTGATTTCCTAATGGTCTAGGAAGAAGGTGTCATGATTGCAGAATAGCTTGTCAAATGGATGCTTGATTGGTTTCCTCAATTTGGCATACATTTCAGCTATTATTTGCAGCAGAAAGGCGTGCTGGATGAATAGAATGGCGTGCTTCTCGTGATCGCTTATCAAAAGAACCACACATCACTCTTTTTCTTCCCACCATCTCCTAGCAGCGAGGGGGACAATGACGGAAGGGAAATCTAAAATCAATGCTTAATTAATTATCCTATCTGATTTCTTCTATCCCCTAATTGGAGCAATCTGAAAGAGGCCATTTTCATCTACATACTTCAAAGCAAGATGAAGAGGTTCATCAAAATCATCCGTGTTAGGTAGTTAGAGACATAGACATAGACATAGACAAGATAGATAATCAGCCCGAATAAATCCTTTGTAGGGTGAAGGACTGTTCTTGAAGACTATAAACCATAATCCTCTAATGCAGAGGAGCAGAGCAGACTATTAGCAGTTTTTTGACTTCCCATTCTAGGACAGTAATGGTACATGGAGTGACCTTGAGAGACAGGAGGAAGAGCTGCAGGCTGGGTAGCCAGCAGGTAAAAGATATCGCAGTCCACAGAAGGAAAGGGGGGAGGAGCATGGGAAGTGTTCCAGAAGCCCCCCCCCCCCAGTTTCCCAGAGGGTAAAAGGAGAGGAGGGGAGAAACACTTTCAGTCTTGCAAGATTGATGTTAGGCCTTTGAGGTAGTCCAGACAAGAAGCACAACTATGAGTACTAATTCTATCTTTATGGTAAGGTTACATTAACAGAATCTTGCAAGACTGTATGATAATTGTGTCATACAGTTATAGGATTAGAAGGGACCTGGGACATTGTCTGATTGAAACCCCTGCCCAGGGTAGGAATCTACAGACCATCCTAGGCTGTCCAACTTTTGTTTGAAAACCCACAGCTCCAGAAGTCAGAGTGTTCCACAGTTTAATAGCTTTCATGGTCAGGGAATTCCTCCTCATGTTGAGTTTGATCTCCCTCTATAATGCTTTCATCCATTGTCCTATCCTTGCAAATTCTGGAGAATAAATCCACACCTTCTTCCTGTGCAATCCTTCAAGTATTGGAAGATTATGATTATGTCTCCCCTCAGCCTCCTCTTCTTTAACCTAAATATACTCAGTTCTTTTAACCATTCTTCAAGATTTAATCTGTCACCATCTTAGTTGCCCCTCTCTGCACTCTTTCCAGTTCCTTGATGTTCTTATATTGTGGCAACCAGAACTAGACACAATATTCAGAATATCTCCATCTCCACAACAGTTCTGAGTGAATGTTAAATGTTGACTATTAGGCTGATATTGGCTAGAATCCAAACCAGGGGATGTCTAGAACTCATGGTTTTTGAAATTGGAATGGACTTGAAAATTGTTTATGAGATGGGATCTGCTTCCCAATGGGCAAATCCACAGTTTTGAAGTGTGAAGGACATCTAATGTACCTCAACCACCTTGGGACTGCACACTTAGAATTCTAAACATGGCCTTTCAGTTTCTTATTAGACCCAGACTACCATACTGCCTTGCTTCCCTTGAAATAGGAACATAAACCAAGGAATGTCTTCTCCAGACAGCATGTTGGTTCTTTCCACTCTGTTTCATATCCTCTTCCTATTCTAACAACCCCTGGTCCCACCTACTCTTTTATTTCTCTCCCCCCAAAACAAGCATAGCATGGTGCTTGCTTGCTTCTGTCCTATATTACCTGTGATTACTATTTAAGTAATATGTCTGTTACCTGCTTTGAACCCCTATGCTCATCTCTGGACTCATCTGATAGATGATCAACACTACTTGAAACCAAAAATCTTAGGACGTCACTATTATATTGGTAACATGATCTTCAAACCCCATTAAAGCTCTGCTTCATGGATTTTAAGAATGGATTCTGTAAAGGTTTATCCCCTTCCATATCTTTATTTCAGCCCTGGAGATATCTCTAAAGGTATGAAAGGACTGTTGTAGAATGAGGGAGCTGGACCTAATGCTGGACTACTCACTTTTCCCAACTCAACCTTTCCATAGCTTTGCCATCCTTTCCATCCTCTCCCAGTTCTGTCAGGAAGAAGCTGAGATGCTGGATCTCTCTAATTCAAAAGGCTGAGACAGAATGTGATGTGAGACTCCTCCATCGATGTGAAGTCATGTTGTACTCAGATCTCAAGTAGAGAAGAGACCCCAAAAAACTCGAAACATGTATGCTTTGAGGTTGGTTTGCCTAAGGGGAAGACCTCCAGAATAATGGATTTACTCTGGAGTATCTCCTAATACAACCGTAATCCCTTCCATTCTTCTCTGTATAAACTGACTTCTTGCACAGCTAGATCACTATTAGACTGATCTTTAGACAGCTGTTGGCCTGACTTTAGATTTGGTGGGGGCTTGAGGGCCTCACCTCTGCTTCAGACCCAGTTTTGACCTGATGATGGCCAACATCTGAGAGCACTAGAGTGACTTCTGTCTCTCTGATCTTCTCTGCCATTTGCCACGATGGTCATCAACTTCCGTGATGCCAGCAGAAGAAAGATTTCCAAGTCCATGTTGTTAGTGTTCTTTGTGTTCACTCACTCTCTCTGGGAGCGAGCTAGGGACACGGAAAGTAGTGACTAATATCAAAGCCACAAAACCTGCTATGTTTTATTCATAAACGCTGTCCCTCCAGTGAAATTAAAAGCAAAGCAAAGGGTCAGATCTCAGAGCCTTCTTTCCCAGAGCCTGTAAACCAATAAAGGGCTTTATATTAGCTATCGATATCTATCTCTGACTTGGCTTAATAACATCTTATTCCCTGTTTTCACCAACCATCAATAATATTTCTGCCTGCCTGCTCAGGTCCCCATCTCAGCGTGCAATTGCATTATAAAGGTCTATCAGACCAATTTGCTTCACATTCCTATTTTTGGAAAAAGCTGGCTGGCTTTTGTAATGAGAGCAGCTGCCAAGAAATTTTGACGGAATTTGTGGCCCATCTGGTTTATAAGCTCCATTCGATATCTCATGAGCCTAAACTCTCCGACCAACTGATAAGTCTCTGCAGAGAGACAAGGAGAAACCCTAATCTGCAGTATGATTTCTCATTAAGAAGATGGCCATCTCTTCTAGGCCCTCATATCCTGTGTATTGCAGGAGGGGGTGGACCCCTTGTTTTCCATATCTACCTCCCCCCCCCACCCCGTTAACAGATAACAACGAAAGTCAGTTTGGTGTCTTGGTTAAAGACCCTAGGGCACAAACCAGCAGACTGTGAGTTCTAGTCTCCCTTAAGCATAGAGGCTAGCTGGATGATTTTGGGTCTCTCTTTCAGACCTA
Source organism: Python bivittatus (assembly GCF_059951505.1). Taxonomy (NCBI): domain Eukaryota; kingdom Metazoa; phylum Chordata; class Lepidosauria; order Squamata; family Pythonidae; genus Python; species Python bivittatus. The sequence goes on along the minus strand of NW_028277097.1, from coordinate 20,838,192 downwards.
GGAAGATGGTAAAGAGAAAGCTCTTCCAAATTTTATTAATTTATTTACTGGCTTACTTACTTACTTAAAGGATATGTAGGGCCACCCAACTCAATCGATGTTATTCGGAGTGGCATGCAACAAAAGTAAACTATAACACACACACGCACCCTAAAATAGCCACACCACCTTTAAAAAGGCAACCCAGTATATAAAATATAAAATTGTGACCAACCATGAGAATTCAATAACCAAAAAGGAACTCCACTCAACTAGGTCTAAATGCCTGGGGGGGAGGTGGGGCGAAACAGATCTTAACAGCTTTTCTAAAGGCATACAGAGTTGGGGCCTGTCATATATTGGGGTAGGGGAAGTTCATTCGAGAGCATAGGACCCACTTCCTAGGTCCCATGAGATGACAGTGTTAACAGAGGGAACCTGGAGCATGCCATCCCCATGGGAATGTGTGGGGCAGGGAGGTATTCTTGCAAGAAGGCTGTCCTGCAAATAACCCAGTAGTATGCCATGAAGGTCTTTAAAGATGAAAAGCTACACCTTGAATCACACCTGAAAACCTGTTGGGAACAATGCAGCTTGGAAAATGGCTGTAATGAGCACTGCCCATGTGTAGTTCCACATGCTACTGCATTCTGGAACAACTCAAGCTTCCAGATGGTTGTCAAAGGCAACCCCATGTACACCACATTGCAATAGTCCAATTGGGAGGCGACTAAGGTGTGAGTGCCCATGAGAAGGGCCTCTTGGTCCAGGCAAGGGAGCAACTGGCACATAAGATGCAGTTATGCAAAGGCCCCTCTGGCCACAGCTGCCACCTGATCTTCAAACAGGAGCTGTGGGTCTAGGAGGACCCCAGGTGATACACCAAGTTTGAATGGGGCAGTGCTACCCCATCAAGAAACAAAGATGGAAACACCCCAGTTCCTGGATTTGGGGGACCCAGAACCCATAGCTTCTCATCTTGGTCAGGTTGAGCAATAGCCTGTTCTTCCCATCCAGACCCTCACAGCCTCCCGACACTAGAACAAAACATCAAGAGCTTCACTTGGACAGCTGGAGGCAGAGATGTACAACTGAGTATCATCAGCTTATTGATGGTACCTCACCCAGCACTTCATGTAGCTATTGAAAAGGAGGAATGTGTGGGCAGAGATCCCTCCCACCAACACCCACTGGAACCAGCCCCAGAGGAAGGAGGAGAAGCACTGCAAAATGGTTCCCCCCAACTCCCAGCCCCCTCAGCTGGTCCAGAAGGATACCATAGTTGATATTATTGAAGACTGAAGAAAGATCAAGGAGAGCCAGGATGGATACACCACCCCCATCCCAAGCTCACCACAGGTCATCAACAACTGCAACCAAAGTCATCTAGTACTATACCCCAGTCTGAATCCTGAGTGGAAAAGATTCAGATAATCCACTTCTTCTGCATTGCCTAGAAAACTGTTCATGTGGTTGCCAGGAATCAAGACTGTCTTGAAGGCTCCAAAATATGCATGAAGATCAGTTTGGTCTATTAGTTAAGGAATCAGATTAGAAGTGAGGGAATCTGAGTTTTAATCCTGCCTTAGGCATGGAAGCCAGATGAGTGACTTTGGGCCAATTGCTCTCTCTAGGAAGAAGAAGGCAATGGCAGGCCACTTCCAAAAATCTTGCCAAGAAAACCACATACAGTTGGCAGGAGTCAATAATGACTCGAAGGCACATTCACACAAAACAGATGAGAATAGAGGAAACATGAAAGAATCTATGTACTTGGACTAGCTTGTGCCACAGAGGAGTCAGGGAACTATACATCAGCCTTGGAAATCTTTGGGTGTTTGGCAACTGGAGCAAGATTATTATATGCACAGTGATGAAACACCCACAATGGAGGAATGGATTGTGAAGAGGGCAAAATTGGCAGAGATGGCGAAACTCAACTGTTTTGGTCATGGAGAAAACAATAAGTCCTTTCATAAAAGACTGGAAACCCTTTATTGACTTTTTGCTGAAAATGGAAAAAAGTGAAATGATGATTTCTGGATTTGATGATTGAAAAAAGATTGAATAAGGGGCTGAAGGGATTTTAAGAGGGAGGAAGGACAATGAGTTTGTTTGTAACTCTTGAAAAGAAGGTCAGAAGTCGCTTATTTTTTTCCTGATTCTTGTTTCTTTAATTGACTCTCTTTTACTGTTTTGCTTTCTGCACTTTTTTTCTCCTTTCCTTCCTTCTTTCTTTTATTTATATTTGTCTTTTATCTGTGTAAGAACTCTTAAATATCTCCATCCATCCATCCATCCATCCATCCATCTTTGGATCAAATGACCACATGCTCTGGTTTGCTTCAGATATTTTAAAGGTTGTCCCATAGAAGAAGAAGTGGACTTACTCTATTGACTCATAATACAGGATACGAACCAAAGGGTTAAACTGACAAGAAAGCAGGTTCAGGCTAAACATCAGGAGGAGCTTCCTGGCTGTACAATCTGTCAGCCAGTGGAACAGGCTGCCACATGAAGTGGTGAATTCTCCTTAACCAGAGATCTTCAACCAGAACCCAAATGGTCATGCCAGAAATGCTGTGGCATCTCCTATATTGAACAGGGGGCTGGACTAGATGCTGGCTGGGGGATTCTGTGAGTTGAAGTCCACCCATCTTAAAGTTGCTGAGGTTGAGAAACATTGGACTAAGTGATCTCTAAGGCCCCTTCTGACTCCATAATTCTACATATATATCTGATTAGTGCAGAAACATTTGCCTTTTTTCAAATTCTCTTTGGTGACAGAGACTGGACTTAAGGTTCTCACATGAGCAGCAGAAGGTAACATCATGGTGACATGGAAAAAAGGTTTTTTCTGTGCACGTTTGAACTTTGGCTAGAGACAAAGGGGGAGAAGCCCCATGGCTCATCTGGAACCTGAGACTCAGTGCCCCTGAAAGCCTTGGGCACAATCTCAGAGTTTTTCCAAACAGTTGCCATCAAGTTGTAATGGGGCAAAAAGGAGAGATTTTTAAATGGTTGGGAAATAATTGTATGAGGTATGCTGCATCCCTTTTTAATTTTAATTCATTTTAATTGTCAGTTAATTTAAATGTCAATTAAATAAAATGCACTTTAGTTTGATCCTGGGCCTGCATATTTATGGTTCTGTGAATCCTCAAAGGCCAACAAAATTGTGTTCAAGGCACTCTTAGCTTTCTGGGGAACACTTTCTCCATGATGATGTCTTCCTCCCTCCTCCACACACCAAAGGTCAGACTAATATAAAATGCTTACAGCCCATTCTCAGTCCTGATCTATGTAAAATAAAGCCTTGAACACAGTGGTATCAGAATGAAATGTTTTTATGTGTTCAGGTCAGATTTCTAAATTTCAGGTTCCAATAAATGTTCATTCACTACATCCACATCAAAGCCATAGGTCTTAAACATGCAATATTTGCCTTTAAAAAAATGAGAGATGAAAATTGTTATAGAAAGTCATTGCACAATTCTTCATTTCAAGTTGAAATTCTATCTTAACTCCCCTACCAATTTTTTTATAGAAGGTAACATCTGGGATATTCTGTCTCTCTTTCTCTCTCTCTGAGTGTTCCTCCTTCTCCTCCTTCTCCTTCTCCTTCTCCTTCTCCTTCTCCTTCTCCTTCTCCTTCTCCTTCTCCTTCTCCTTCTCCTTCTCCTTCTCCTTCTCCTTCTCCTTCCTTTCTCTCTTCCTCCCTGCAAAGAAGCAGAAATTATCTTTCCATGCCATCTTCCCTTCCTTTCTAGTTTATTTTCAATATATAGTTCTTGAAGTAGAACATAAGTTCTCCTACACATTTTCTTAAAATAATACACTTGCTTTTTGGAATCTTGCTGACACAAGTATCAGGTAAGACCTAACCATCTTGATCAATTATCTTGCTTCAAAGAAAGTGACTTTCTTAAGAAAGAAATTCTTAGCCCAACAATTTTTGATGGGTAGAATAAGGCAGTGAGACTACTCTGATTCAGTGGTTGGAGATTACCCTGGAGCTCCACAAGTTGACCATGGGACTCCCTTGAAGCACCCCCTTGAAATATTTGTTCACTTGTAATAGGTAGGACAGCCTGATCCCATCATGAATGGCTGGACATGTGGTCTCAGGCTGCATGTGGTCCTTAAAGGCACCCTAAATTTCTGCCAGCAACGTTTGGACCCAGACTGATCAGGTTTGGATGGCCCGAGCTTTAGCCTTAAAAAAATGCAGTATAAATATCAAAACAAAGTCTTTGCAAGACAAAACAATCCAATTCACACATCCCATCCAGTTAAAAAAAAATGTTCGGCCCCACCCCTGAGTGATACCATCACTCTTGAGGGCAACAGCAAAGTAACAAAATGCAGCCCTCACCTGCAAAAAGGTTGTCCATCTTTGTCCAATGCCACCTTGTAGCAGGAGCCTGAGACAACCCTGTCAGGTTGCACACTGCTTCAGAGTCACCTTGAATATACTGTTGCCTTCCACAACTGTTTGCATAATTTGTGTGTAATTCATTCAAAGGTTAGCTCACTAACTAATTAGAACTCTGGTCCTTAACTCCTTGGCTCTATTTAGGGCTCATTTTCCTTCGTTGCCCTCTTGTGATTTCCCTCCTCTTGCATTACAGCCAGTGGAATTGACTTTATTAGAGACGGCAAAAGGTCATGGAGTGTAAGCATCTTCTCTCCTTCCCCAGCCCCAAGCATTCAATTCTTAGCCGTACCTTTTGTCTGCTTTCCCAAAGGGAGTGATGATCCAAAGCCACTATTAGCCAAGGCCAGCCTTTTATCAAGGGGGTGATATTTCCTCACCTTCTCTTGATCTTCGTACAGTAATATTGCTTTTAACTTCTTCTTTTTTAAAATTGTATTGTGTGCCCTACGAGTCTGTGTCCTAAACGTTGGCATAGGAGGAACTTAAAATATGAGGACACAGGAATGGGCAGCTGTTTGGGAAAACTTAATATCCCAAATGGAAGTTCAGCGTATTGCCATGGTTGATGTAACTATGGAGTTGATCAGAGACATCAACTCCCCACAGGGAGAATAGATCAATTAATAAGATTTATGCCAGGAACTTGTTAGACCCTGTAAACAGTGCTTGGGGGGATTTCCAATGATTCAGAAGACTCTTCTATTGGGTGCCTAGTGGAGCTTTGGAAAATGAAGGTGCTAAATTGAATTATCTCCAGGTGGCCTCACTGCTGGTGATCCCAAGGTGCTCCTCAACAGATTAAGTGCTCTGGGAGATGGAGCAGATGAAAATATGTCTAGAGTGGAAGTGGAAGACAACAAGTGAATATGTCCAAAGCTCAGATTTGAGCATACACTGGGTAGTTTTTGAGCAAAGTGTGTTACTTCACTGTCCTTGTTGCATCCTTTGAATCACATGCAGCAGCACTGTTTAGAGTGATTGGGATCCTGTTAGGAAAGATGGTCCAGAAGATGTGTTAATGGGCTGCTCTGACTTTTCAGGTGGACATTTTGTAAATGAAAGTGCTCACATTTTCTCTGACTGGAACCTGGATGGTCAGAATCCAATGAATTGAAAGTAATGTTATCTAGTGTTGTTTCCTGAGAAACTTCCTTTTTAATTCATAGATTTCAAGGAAGTATGCATGGTCCATAGTAATGCCAATTCTACCATCTAGGTACTTGATTCCCCCCCCCCCCAAATCTGGCTGGTTCAGGATCTCAAGACGGAGTAGGAGCTAGGTCTACTAGTAGTCAATGCCTTGTTGCAAAATCAGGATACATTAGTTATCTTGGAAGAGGTGCTCTGGACCCAGTAATTCTGGGCAAATATCATCCAATCTCCAACTCTCCAGGTTTGGGGAAGGTGTTGAAAAAAGTGGTGGGAAGGCAATTACAAAGAATTGTATAAACTGGATCCTTGGCATCAGGATTCAGGCCTGGGCATGGGATGGAAATTATAGTGGTTTCTCTCATAGATGATTAGTGGTGAGATCAGGGTTAGGAGAGTGTGACAATTCTGGCCATCCTGGAATTATCAGCAGCCTTTGATGGCATTGATCACGGTATCCTTCTGAGGGATGGGAATAGAAGTTACTCTATTGTGATGGTTCAGTTCCTTCCTGAGTAGTCAAACATTAATCAATATAGAGTTAAGAAGGGGTGGACCTGCTTGGATAGAAGACCACTAGGAAAACCCAAGAGTTTAGGCCAGATAGGGAAGTTGAAAAAAAATCCCAGAAAAAGCAATGACAGGCCACTTCCATATTGTTGCCCTGGACATGAAGTCACTAGGAGTTGAGCTCAACTTGAGGAAGACCTTACCCTAGTTTCTTCCCTTGCAAATCTCCACCAGGTCTAGCACTGATTATTATGACTAGCACTGGTGACATTACCTAGTCAGGTACTGAAATGTCTGCAATCAACCAAGGTCAGAAAGCACCAAGGACGCCACACTCCTATGAACTTTCTAAATGACCCAGATAACTCTGTACTGGTGATGGCAATGGAGGAATTAAATGAAAAAGAGGGTAAAGAAACAAATGAACCTGAAAGCACCACACCTCTAATTATCTTGCCAAGACATGTTTGGGGGGGGGGGATTCTCTTATGCTATCTTTTCTTTTCTTTTCTTTTCTTTTCTTTTCTTTTCTTTTCTTTTCTTTTCTTTTCTTTTCTTTTCTTTTCCTTCATCTCTCTCTCTATCTCTCTATCAATTAAAGGAAAAATATTTGATGCAGACATATAGCATCAAAAAAAGTAGACAAATGTGGACATATAGTGGACAAAAAAGTTATCAAGGTTGTATAGTTAGTGTTCAATATATCATTGGTAGAACATTTTGGGGAGTATTCCCAAAATAGGTCTTACAGTTTCTTTGTTTTTCCATTCATGTCTGAAGGGAAGTCATATTGTCAATATCTGGAGTTTTGCCGCCAAATTTCTATAACATAGTCCTATGATAAAGTGATCAAGGAGTCCTTTGTCCTTTTTCATACATTGGAGGGATAGTTTTAATTAAAGTTGGTCATGAAAAGTTCTTCCTTTTCTTCACTGCAGATGTCGTGCAGAGGTGAGCTAATATTTTCAGGAAGACAGTAGGGAGAACCTAGTCAAATAGCTACAGGACGAAATGAAGTTCTAGAACTTATTGAGAAATTCAGATGGATCCAGATGGTATTCACCTGAGAACTCTTCCAACATGGTATTTTTTTATTTTATAATAAAAAATAGCTAACATATCCCTAAGATTGGTCTTTGTACCAGAGACTGGGAAGACAGCCAAAGTAATGCTAGTGGTCTTGTGGTCTTCCTTCCTTCCTTCCTTCCTTCCTTCCTTCCTTCCTTCCTTCCTTCCTTCCTTCCTTCCTTCCTTCCTTCTTTCCTTCCTTCCCTCCTGTAAAGCGACCTGTGGGAATCTGGAAAAATGCAAGCCAGTTAACGTACCATCTCTTCTGAGTACATTGATGAGAAAGTGGTATTAAAGATGATATTATCAAGTATATAGCAGTATTAGTCTTACTGAAGAAGAATCAATGTGGATTTTGCACAAGTGCAGTTCAACTCATCTTTTAGAGTTGTGTGTGTTTGTGTGTGAACTATGTGTTGCTGCCTTGCTTTTTGAACTGGCTTTCTGTTTGGAACACTATGCTGGGAGTGGTTTTCTTTATACATTATTCTATTGCTAGTTTTCAGAGAAAACTTTTTTGTTATGTTCTTTTTCCAATTTCTCTAGTTCTTTTGAGACATTCTTGGCTTCTGTATCAAGTGAAGGTTGCCAGGTCTTGAAGTAGATCCATTCTATTATTCATAACTTTGAAAACTGTGTATAAGAATGACCCCCCAAAAAACTGATGAAAGATAATACCTTTTAAAGAACAAAACAAAACACAAGTTACAATGTTCTGCCAGATATCACACCTAAAATAAAACATGAGATATATACTCCTTTTTGGAAATAAAGGGAAAAATGTTCATAAATAAAACCTTAACCAAAAGTGAGATGCGCTCAAAGAGTTTCTATTCTTCTTAGGTATGGAGTTCCACAGTGTTTCACTCTTCTTCTCATCAACCAGGTCATGTTTCTTGAACACCAATAAAGACCATTCAGATATTTTAAGGTGCATAATGGACAAGATCTTCAAAGGGTGATGGGATTGTGAGCTCTTTTCTTTCCTAGTGACTGTATTCCTGAAGAATACAAGGCTCATTTTGGGAAGGAAGGAAGATAACTCTTAGAAGAAAGTTGACTCAAAGTTTGATAACAATGCAACATCCAACCAAATGCAGGTGATGTGGAATGTTTCTTTATCCATCTGGGAATCTATTGGCTAGACTACATGCTCCATCATTGTTCAGCAAACAATGAAGTTCTCGATATAGCTCATAGCCATTGAAAAGTCAGTATGGGCTATGTGGTAGACCACAGGAAGTGATGGATCCCACTTCAAAGCAAAAAAGATAATTGCTGGGGAATGTAATTCTACATTTTTCCTCTAAAAGTGTTAAAAGAGAATTTGTTTTCAAAATCACTGTCAAAGGAGAAGAGAATTTTGGTGACAATTCTCACAAGTAGAATTGGGGATTCTTGCACATATTTAATTATAAAAGAGTCTAGAAATGTCAAATATTGGGGGGGGGGGTCAAAACCAACTAGATTGCAGGTAAACCCTGTCCCTTTTGGACATGCACAGAAAGGATATGGAATATAGGGCAGAGTTTATACTGTGATGCTGTACCTGCCACCCGGCTGATTTTGACTCCACCCCTGCAGATGATGTGAGGGATGAATGTCCTTTTCTTCACTATGCACACATCTCTCATAGTGGCATCTTTCCATGTTTGTTCAATCTCAAGGGAAGATAGTAGGTATAAAATTCTCCCATGGGGCTTTTTCAGACTGAGAAATAAGGGCAACCAGAGGCACATCAGAGTGATGGTGAATGCATAAGAGGGAAGAACAAGATCAGCAGTACCACTTCTATCACTTTCAACCTTAAAGTCACCTCCATCACTAGTCCCATCAAGATAAATATGAAGGAAATTCTCATGTCCCTAGAGAGGCTTTCTTGCAGAGGAAGAATGTGTGAGAAATTAGCAATTCTTTGCTCTTAGAGGAATATTCCAGGTAACTATGAACAATGGAGGGGAAGATATTTAGTCCATTAAAATAAGAAACTGAAAAGAGGATCTTTGGGTGGCTGGAAGGAGAATGAACTGCAAAAGTCTAAGGGACCACTAGTTGGTAGCCAACACTAACTCTTTGGTGCTCCCTAGTGGTCGTCTTAGGTCTTGCAGCCAGATCTTATGATCCTCATCTGGGGATTCATTAACCCAAAATAACCATCCAGACTAGGATGGAAAAGAAAAGGCTTGCAAAATATTCCTGACCTTATGGCCTCTGTTAGATGTGACAGTTTATTTGTTTATTCAAAGAACTTAGGTGTTCTGTTTTGGTTTTCGGAGTTAAGGAGTAAAAATAGGAATGATTTTTGTTCAGATTCCTTAGAAATCTCTTTTCTAGAAAGAAAAGGATGGGGGGGGGGATGAAAAAAAAATTACTCCTTGCCCACAAGTAACCAACAGAGAAGGCAAATTCACATACAACTGTTGAAAAGCTGAAGGTCAATTGTGTTCTCTTTCTGAAGACTTCAAGCTTTTTCCACGAAAGGTATTCATAACACATTAAAATTAGGAGCTACTCCTGGAAGTAATTTCTCCTTCCATAAGTACAAAATTTCACTGCTTACATTTAGCATTTAAAGGAAACCATCCAGATAATTAAAATTCCTATAAATGAAATGTCAGAGTTAAATGTTCCTCCCCCCATTTTTTTTTTTAAATCCAGTGTGAAACCTTTATTCTAAAATAACATATTTTAAATACCTGATATCTTTCCAAGAGAGTGGAATAATTAAAGTTCACTAAATAAAACGGGAGTATTGGTACTCTTCTTTCTGCAATGAATAACCTTTACAGAATTATTTTTCCCCCACCTCCATCTTAAAATGCAGCCATTATTTCTAACAGCAGCCGAGGAACTGTGGATATAGCCAGAGGGGGGCAGTGAGAAGAAATTACGTATATATAAAAAATGGAGGAAAGTGTGTGTGTGTGTGTGTGTGTGTGTGTGTGTGTACATATAACCTTTTGCTCCAGACCTCTTTTCAAATGCTCTTTTGTTTTCATTTGTGTGATTGGATGCATATAAAGTAGAGGAGGGAGGTGGTAGACAATTAAAGTGGATGATGTAAATAGCTAAAACATCAGCTTCTCTGTTAAAGTGGACAAACGTATGAACTAGAATCTCAGCCATGAATTTGCTTGCGAATCTTCAAGAGTCAATATTCTTTCAGCTCAGCCGTGTGTTGGCCAAAAATGGAAAAAGGCATCTAGACCAGGCTTATAGACTCATCGTAAAGATGATGGCGAGAACATAAATGAAATATTATTGGTGTTCAAGTACGGGGTGTTTTGTTTGTTTGTTGAGGGTCCTACAAGATGGGGAAATGACATCACAGGAACTATTGTCTTCTGCCACTGAAAGGGAAAGTGAAGAGGCAGGTAAAATACTTGCTTCATGGTGCCAGAGATCTCAACATTCTCTTTTGACATTACCACCAGACAAGTCACAGGCATTGCAAGGTGTATGCAGAATGCAAGATGGCTTTTAAATATTATATTTCATGGATGGACATCTTTTTCAGACACTGAAGGGTGCATCAAGGGCTTGGGACAGGCAGATGTTGTCAGCCCTTTGAGGTAGCCCAAGCAAGAAGCTTCAGCCATGAGTACTAGCACTACCTTTATTGTAAGGTTACAGTAACAGAATCTTGCAAATCTGGAAATATCCCTCCCCTCCCTTACTTTTACTCTCTATAAAACTAGGGAGGGCCCTTCTGAGATGCTTACTCCACCCCCACCCCTCCTTCAGACTCAGATTTCATTGATCAGACCACTGTCTAGGCTGTGACTCTTCCTCCTGTCTCCCAAGGTCATTCCCACATACCATTACAGATGTATGGCCATCCAAAAATGTGCATGGATCAATTTGCACATTGAACCACTCCTTACTCATGCAACACTATCATCCCCCCCCCCCTTCCTTTCCCTCTCCTTCCCTCCCTTCTCCCCCATCTTCTCTTCCCCAGACTACTTGGGAAGGGTATGGAAATCAGGTCCAATCCAAGCATTTGAACTGTAAGTTGAACCACAAACTAATTTATAAAATGAACTTCCTTTGTATCACATGTTGAACCACAAAATAGCAACATCAATGACAATAGAAGTAACAAACTGTGGAAATGCAGCTTCCAGGTCTTTCTCTGACCAGGTTAAGCATATTGTGTGGACACAGTCAGACAGGTTTCCCTTTCCTACAATATTCCATTGGAGTGGGGCTGACTCGTTTCTTTCATTGTTTCCTTCTTATGCATGAAGTTAATATGTTGACATACAAGGAGTTACCTGAAACCTGATTGGATTACCAAGGACCAAATCGTTTGATTCCTAGGCTAAATTAAAGATGGTGAGCTTTGGTTATAGGGCATCCTAGGTTAATTCTGATCCTGCAATCTGGCAGATTAATATTTCTTTTGATTGGTAGAGGGATGTTATAGAATTGAAGGACTGTAGAGTTGAAAGGGAATACAGCGATAATCTCATCCAACCCTCTGCAATCTGCAGGAAAACCAACTAAACCATCCATGAGAGGTGGTTTTTCATTCAGCTTCTTAAAAGCCTCCAGTCCCTAATCTAGTCCTAACCCATCACCGTGTAAATGAGTCCATCCACCCTGCTGCTGACCATCCTCTTCTTCTCTTTCCTTCCATCTTTCCCAGCATCACAGCCTTCTCCATAGAGCTGGGTCTACACATTGTGTGTCCAAAGTAGGATAATTTGAGCCTGATCATTGGTGCCTTGAGTGAGAACTCTGGGTTGATTTGTTTGATGATCCATTTGTTTGTTTTCCTGGCTGTTCACAGTATTCTCAGGAGTCTTCTCCAACACCAAAGTTCCCATGCATCTTCAAAATCCAACTTTGACTTTCATAGAATGTAACAGAGAATACCATTAACTCCATGATCCTGATCTTTGTAAGTATAGACACATCACAACATCTGAATATCTTTTCTAAGGCCTTCATGGCTGTTTTTTCTTCCTGCTTGTTCCTTTATGGCTTATCCTAAAAGTCAGAAGCTAACTACCACTTCAATATCTTACACTGAGGAATAGCATGAAAATTTTTTAGGAACTTATTCCAGAGATTCTTCCAGATTCCCCTAGGGAGAAGAAGAATGTGTATTCATCTTTTTCTCCACCTGTTCCAACATGAGCCTATTCTTGTGGTTTATGAAACATGACACAGATGTGATTACATGTACACACTAGTTGTAACTTCCAGATCAAGGAATGTTGTTGGTTTGACACAACCCTGTCAGCCAGGTCAACCCTGTTTTCTTTTCTCTTTTCTTTTGTAAATGAAAACATTTATGATTAATTATTTATTTAAAAAGACTTTGATACTGCTTCTCACAACCACAATAAACCCTGAACTCATTCTGTAATAAAATACTGTAAAAACAAGATAAAACAGAATGTGGGTAGTCTTCATTTAGCAATCACAATTGGGACTGGCAGTTCAGCTGTTAAGGAAGCAATCGCTGAGTGAAACTGTGTCTGTGCTTATGATCTTACTTCAGCTTTCCTTTGCTTTACAGATCTCTGAAGGTTGTAAATGTGAGGATTGGTTGTAAAAGTTACTTTTCATCACCGTTGTAACTGCAAATGGTCACTAAATGGCTTGGGACCAAGTTACCTGAGGGACCATCTTTTCCCAATAGTTTCTACTGATCCAATTCGGTCCAGCAGGTCGGGCATGCTGCGGATCCTGTCAGCCAAGGAATGTTGACTGTCAGGGACCAGGAGACATGCCTTCTCTGTTGTAGCCCCTGCCCTCTGGAATATCCTCCCTTCAGAGATTAGGATGGCCCCAACCCTGTTGGCCTTTTGTAAGGCTTTAAAGATCTGGCTATGTGTCCAAGCCTGGGGTCCTGAATGTGTTAAGGGCCCCAACTCCTGGCTATATTGATAATTATTATGACAATTTTCTCAGCTACGGTATATATTTATTTTGGTATTGTTTTCAATTCTTTTTATTGTTTTAGAATTGCTCACCACCCAGAGTCACTTGGTTGAGATGGGCAACTATAGAAATTAAATAAGTAAATAGAAGTGAATATGTGTAGCTCAGGGTTGAACTGTAGAGTCCTTGGGGTTCACTGAGCCTGGTGGTTTCTTGCAAACATTTCTTTACCCAGCTAGGTAACATCTTCAGTGCACAGCAACCAAGCTCAGAGAACCCCAAGGACTCCACAAATAAGTAAATAAATGAAATAAATAAATGAGGCAGTTGATCAACCAGCACTTACTGTATGAAAAATAAGGAATGCTCATAGTTATTTTAATTAATTATCTATTTTGATTCATGTTTAATTCTGTTTTTACTGTAAACCACCCAGAGTCACTCTGCAGTGAGATGGGCAGCGACAAATGTGAAAAATAAATAAATAAATAAATAAATAAATAAATAAATAAATAAATAAATTTGACAGTAGCTATGGTCTGGGAGGAGGGAGAGGGAAAGTGCCTTTAGAATGAAGCAGTCACCAACTTTCTGTCAGCCCTTCCAAGTAGTCCAGGCAGGAACCAATGCCAATGGTAATAATGCTACCATACTATAAGGTTACAGTAACAGAATCTTGCAAGTCTGAAAGGAGTTCTCCCTCCCTTGCTTTTACTTTCTAGAGAACTAGGGAGGCGCCCTTCTCAGATGCTTTCTCCACCTCCATTCCTTCTGTGGGCTGAGATGCCTCTTATCCGACTGTTGCCCTGGTGTGGCTTTTCCTCCTCTTGTCTCTCGAGGATATTCCCATAGACCATTACATTGTCTAAGCTGCTGCCCAGCTGCCTCTTCCATAAGAATGTTGGGGGGAGGGAATGGAGGGGTGTGATTTCCGCCCCCCCTCCATCCGCTGCTCCTACTCTGCCACACTTTGTCCCACGCTGTTCTGTCTTTGGAGAATTGTTGTGCTGATGGATAGCTAGACGAGGTCAAAGCATCTCTTCACAATTATCTCCAACATTCTGTTGGATTGGACTGGATCCAAAAGCTACCCTTAAAGTGGAAATTTTGAGGGGGGCAAATGGTGGACAAAGAAAGTTAGTCTAAAAAGAGGGGTTAAAGAGCTGCTGAAAATACATTAGCACCTGGGTTATTAGAGAGGGTCTCATCTCTGGTCCCAGTGCTAAGGAGACTTGTTTCTAGGTGCCCAACTGGCAAGTTGGAAATCATATAATAGAAAGAAGGATGTAGCCTTTATGTGACTGGGTCTGAGATGTTCTTCAAGTCTCATAAGAGGGTTTCAGAACTGTCATTTCCCTCCACCCCCAGAAAAATGGCTTCTAGTTTACACTGTCCTCTCTTTGCTACAAGAAACATTTCTTTTCCAGGAACCTTAGCAGGGAGAAAAAGGAGGAAAAATGGAGAAGGGAGTGTTGTTTATGCTAAAGTCAGTTTATTTCTCTCCCCAACAAACTCATACTCAGATTTCCCCCCCCCCTTTTTTTTTTTTTTTGCAAAGACTCTCATGCACGTTTCCCATAGTGTTTGGAGACAATAAATTACACCCAAGGAAAGCTTAGATTTTGGTTATTGCCACTGAGCTGTTAATGCTGACAGCTAACAAACTGGGGGGACTGGGAAGAGTGCAGGAGATTTCTAATGTTATAGATTTTAACATAATTATCAATGCATTCCTTTCAGCTATTATGCCATTTTAATTGCACGGAGCTGATTTCTCTGTTTTTTATGAGGCTATAGCCACAATGGGAAAATGAAAGCACCAAATTGAAAATGAAAGAATTATGCTAAGGGTTCCTCTGAATTCCGGCACAGCATTTGCTACTTTATACATGATTCATTTTCCTGCTCTGCTTTCATGTCACTAGGAATCGGCAAGCGAGATTGCACCCGTCTGTTTCCTTTGTTTGCAAACACGGGGCCAGTCTGAATGTTTCTCTCTCCAGGGGACAAGAGTCCTTGTTGGACGTTTTTTCCCCCTGACCCAGCAAGGATATGTATCATTTTATGGGAGGGGGGGGTGAATTCCTACAGTCTGTTCACAAATGAAGCCTTCTTGTTCCTGATAATTACTACAAGCCCTCTGTCCTTGAAAAAAACAGCATGGAATAGAAGGTTGTTTGTTAGGTTTGGAAGAGAGAACCCCCAAATTTAGCCCATCCTCACATAAAAATGCATACCCACAAATGCACAGACAGGAAGCACCCCCTTTTTCTCCAAATTTGGAGGGGAAGGGAAAGAGTCCCCTATAAATAAGCCCAGTTTGTATCACCTATGCTTTGAAAACTGAATGGACTGGGGTTTCTTTTTTCCCAAAGAATAAAAAATGTCCGTGCTGCTCTTCCACATCAACTTTTACTGCTCAGCAAAAAGCAGCAGCTGTTCTTTGTTTCAAGAACAAACCTTAGTAAAGAGCTTTCTAACACTAAGGGAAATGGGAAGTAGAGTCAGTGTCCAAGAGAGGTCAAGGTCGCCCTCACTGAATCTGTTCAACCAAAGAATGGACAGTCCACTCTCTATGATGCTTTGATCTGGATTCCTTCACTAAGCCAGGGATATGAAAGGATTTAGAAGGTCAAGAGCTGCTCTTCTTCATCCCTGAGCAAAGGTCAGCAATAATGGAAATAAGTTAGAGGAAAGCAGATTTTTTAAACTTATTTTTATTGATTTTTTTTTTTTTTAATATTAGCAGGAAGAGCAGTTGGTCAGTGGAACCAGGGACTCAAAGACATTGTGGGCTTCTCTTTTGTGGATATTTCCAAGTGGAGGTCAGACAGCTATCTGGCTGGGATAGCTTTAATCTGGATTTCTGCACTGAACAAAGGGCTGAACTCAGTAACATCAAGTGTTCGAGGTTGAAGCATTTTGTGTCTGCTCGTGAGCATTCTTAACAGTGGAATCTGACTTGAGACTTGATTAGCAAAGTTGGTTTGATAACCATGACAGAAAGGAGACTTATTTACAGGAAATATATTTTATGGATAGGAGGAAAGCCCAGCAACTAGCTAACTACATCCTACCAGGAGGAGAATCCAAGACCATCTACTTTGGGGGTACGGGTCTGGGAAGAAAGGCAGAAGGAAGTGATCTCAGATGAGTAATCTCAAAAGCAGGAAGACTGAAAGTCAAAGAGGGAACCCAGAGCAAATCCTTACTTTCTATCTACACCTGCCAAGGTTCAGCCCAAGAACAGCAACGAGGCAATTCAGTACAGTTCAGTTCCTTTATTAGCTCACACCTAATAGACAAAATCTTACCAGATTAAACCTATGCTAAAGCAATAAATAAATAAATAAATAAATAAATAAATAAATAAATAAAGCTATAACCCGTGAGACCCTAGGGAGGGGCCAGCCTCATCCTCTTCGTCTTCCCACACTCTTGCTGCGGGCTGAGGAGGCGCTTGGCCTGGAATGTCTCTCCCCCCTCCTGATAACCTTGAACTTCCATTCCAGAATCCTCCCCACTCATGCCATCCATTACATCACCTCACTTCTCCCGATAAGATATGAGGGATGAGGAATTGGAGCCACTAAAATCAGCTTCCGGTATAAGAGACCTCTTTCATATTTGAGATTCTATGGATTTCCACAGCAGAACAAGAATCCAGGGTTGAACTATTAAGGCTCTTGGTGTTCTCTAAGTTTGATTGCTTTCTTGCAGACATTTCATTTCCAGGCTAGGTAACATCATCAGTGCATGGGAGAGTGCAGTTTGCTGGTTGTTTCTATATAATAGCTTGCCTGGCAACTCTTAGTTGGGGTGGAGTTTCTTGATTATGGTATTGTTTCTTCCCTGATTATTTATCTGGTTCTGCTTCCTATTTATCTTGGTGTGAACTTCTAGGAAGGATACATTCTGGGCTACTTGTTTCCATCCTTGACTTTTGGTTCTATCTTTTAAATAAGATCTAGAGGTGGTTTATCTATATGCATCAGTTGAATCTGTGGAATCTGCTGCATTTGCAATTACACCTAGAAAAGGAAGCAAAAAATAAACAGACGGGACCCAACAAAAGTTGGGTAATTTAGGCCCACACTTTTATTTATATTAATAATAACCACCAGAAAATGCAAGGCCAGTTGATCTTTCAAGATGGAGATTGAATGGTGGTTGGCTCCTGGCTCTCCCCTTCATTTAAGTAGGAAACCCAATACCATGATTTGTCTGTCCAAATCCCAAGATCCTAGACTGTAGGTCACAAAAAACCTTTCTCTCCCATTTTAAACTCACTTCTGGGTACTTGCTGCTAACTAAAGCAAGAGCGAATCCTGACCATTCTACTTGAGAGATTCTTTAATCTCATGTCAGCTCTTCAAGGTAGACCAGGCCAGGAATTCAGTGCTATGTACTACATCTATCTATCTATCTATCTATCTATCTATCTATCTATCTATCTATCTATCTATTTATACATAGACTTATCCCCGCCCATCTCCCCACAATGGGGGACTCTGGGTGGTTTACATCAAGTTAAAACAATAAATACATAATTAAAATTTATGTTTTATAACATAACTTTTATGTTATGTTATATTTATAACACATCTAGACAGATGGAAAGAAGAGAAAATCAATCAATCAATCAATCAATCAATCAATCAATCCAAGAGGCTGATGGAAGCCACACTACGCCTCTAGGGGGCTAGCCAACCCCATTTCTGACAACCTCCCTCCCCACCCCAGGCCAGATGGCAGAGCCAGGTCTTCAAATCCCTCCGAAAGGCCGGGAGTGAGGGGGCCGGTCTCACCTCCGGGGGCAAGATGTTCCAAAGGGCGGGGGCTACCGCAGAGAAGGCCTGCCTTCTGGACCCCACTAGTCGGAGTTCTTTTGCCGAGGGGGTCCGGAGCATGCCCTCTCTGTGAGATCGGGTGGGACGGGTTGAAATCGTGGGGACGAGGCGGTCCCTCCGGTAGCCTGGCCCCATGCCATGTAGGGCTTTAAAGGTGATAACCAACACCTTGAATTGGACCCGGAAGCAAACCGGTACCCAATGCAGCTCACAGAGCAACGGTGTTACATGGGCCCTTCTTCGGACCCCAAAAATAGCTCGTGCGGCTGCATTCTGGATCAGCTGAAGCTTCCAGATACTCTTCAAGGGTAGCCCCATGTAGAGTGCATTGCAGTAGTAAAGATTTAGTACCAGAATCTGCTTTCCCCTCCCTCTCTCCTTCCCTCCTTCCCTCCCTTTATCTCTGTATGAACTAAGGAGGGTTTGCCTGAGATGTTTACTCATGTTACATTCTTGGCTTGGGCTCAAGCCTCTTTTATCTGACCATTGCCTTGGTACTGGCTCTTCCTTCTGTCCCTCAAGGGCATCCCCTCTTCCCTCTGCATCTCAGTAGGACATGGTGTTTCTTTCTGTCCCCTTCAAAAGATGTAAAGGAAACTTGCAAAGGATTTGCGGAGGGCAGGAGTGGAAGAGAAGGTCCTCTTATTTTCTGCCCCTCCCCCTCTTAATATAAAGAAAATTTAAAACGTACACATAGACTTGAGTCTCTCCATTCTTCTGCATAGTTCTTATGCAGACTATCAGGTGGCCACACAGGAGTCAAGTAGGCATACAACGTGGCTCTTTCAGATTATCTTTCCTTCATGATATGGCTATGTAACGATCAGAAAAACTTGCATCATACCTCTATCATGCAATCATTCCTACAGGAAGAACAACAAGAAGGGAGAGAATAATATAGTGCCACCACAAGCAAGAACAGATGGGGACTTTTCCAAAAGAAAAGGAAAACCCACCATTGGTCCATAGAGTGAAGAGCTCTCCATTTTTACCTTAGTGATTTCTAGAAGGGATTTGCACCCACACTTTCCATTTGTTCCTTTTTAATTTGCTGCTCGTCCCAATACCACAGGCATAATGAATGAAAAAGGAGTGAAAAATACTACCAATAATCCACTCCATATATTTCCTATCCATAGTGCCTGCCACATTGTGACCAGATCAACAACAAACCCACTTCAAATTAATAATTCATCCCTGGATTAATATTGCAGGAGGCGGGTGGGGAGGAACCACAGAAGAATCAACTTGTTTGAACTGGCAAACAATTGTTACACAAGCACGCAGTGATTAGCCTTGTCCTCATTGTCTGAATGAGGTGTGGTTCCCTTTATCTTGGCAAACCACGTATATTTTAGTCCTGTTTAGAAGTAAGACTTGTTGAACTTAATAAGATTTACTCCTAGGTAAAGGTCTATCAGATTGCAGTCTGAAAGTTTTTTCTTAGACTTGTTGTCAGTATGACATGAGAAGAGATGAACATATAAGAAAGAGAATGAGAGACACACACAGAGAAGCATCAATTGTTTGCTCTCTGTTTCCTATGCTCTTTACCATGTCTTCAGCTCTACCTGGCTTCCAAATTAATACAGACAACTTGGTTTGTTATTATTGTTTCCTGTCCAGGTCACTGATACCAAGAAGTCTCTTGTGAAATGAAATGTTATACACATGAAAAACAGCACAAAAAGAGATCTAGATGTGATCAGTTCTTTTCTACTGAACCAAGTTTCATCATTAGTCTGGAAGGAAGGAGAGAAATGTGAGTAAATATTTATGCCCTAATGTTGCCCTCTACAGTCTCCTGGGAGTTCAAAGAGGAATACATGGAAATTTTCTATTAATCTTATCCCCAACAACTGTATAACATTAGTTGGATGGAAAGATTTGAGAGGCCCAAAGAGATGAGAAGGGACTTGAACCGTTGCCTAATCTGATCCCTGTCCAACAGTTTAACCACTATCGCACGGTTTTTGTGTTAAAAATGTGTTTGGAAGCTGGATGTGAGAAACAACAGTAGGCTGACCTTCACCAATCACTCTTTAGGTTCCTCTCTCAGAAGAAATCTGGCTTTCTTGCTCATCTAAAGGTCCAACCCCATCCAACTTTACTTCCAAGGAAATTCAACATGATTAATGGGTTTGCAAAGACTGCCAAAGGAATTAATAATAATTAGCTGCTTATTACTCAGTGTGGCCAGGAAGACAGAGAAACCACCTGCTTTTCATTTCACAATTCATTTCTTTCCTTTGCTTAATCATACCATGAAAAGAAAGAACTTCTATTTCTGGCTGCCTTCTCCTGGAAACAGACATGTTCTATCAGTATTCCAGGGGTGGAGGTGTAGCGGGCATTGTATGAAGGGTGTATACCTACACCCACATATTAGAATAAATATTCCAGCAACCATTCCTGCAACATCTCTGAGCACCAGAACCTGGATAACACTTAAAACTAACAATGTGTATATAGCCTCTAAAGGGCAAGGCTTTCTGGTAGAAAATTTCCAGTGGAAAATTTCCCAATAGAAAATTTGAACCCCATGGAATAAAATCTGCTTATGTACATCTGATGAGTCCCCGTAAGGAGGAAGATGGTCATGGACTGCCTGATGGTGGTCAATATAACTGGAATAAATATTGAGTCATCAAAGTTTGGCAAGGGTATGGCAGTGCCAGATTCTGAAGTCAGTGCCAGAGAGATGGGCCTCCAGTTTCTTTTCAAAAGTTAATGTTGAACTGCAATTGTTAATTTGATGGTAAGTGGAAATTATTCAATGCATAGAGGCTTAACAGATAGACTGCACTTAAGTAAAGTCCTTTGATTTTCATTCCATTCCATTCCATTCCATTTTACATTAAGTCAAACAGTCTAGCTTTTGGTTGGGCCCTGCTTATGTCTTCATCCTGGACAAACCCACTTGTGTGACCATGGCCTCTAACACATCATTCAAAGGATCCACGCTACGCTTGGCCCCCAAAAAGAGTTCTTCCCTAATTTAGGGATGATTTTATTCACCCCTGAGATGTAGATTATGGACTGTCTACTGTCCACCAGGATATACCTTTTGGAGAGTTAAGATAGATAATCCTGAAAAACTGCTTTTATAACCAAATGTAAGAAAAAACTAGGTAACACCCAAACTATTTCCATAGCTCAGGGAAATAACTTAAAGGAACCCCTTTCACCATCCTGGTGCTTCAAAGCATTCACCAAAATCCTTCTTCCCAAGTCTTATTTTTCTGACAGAACCCTGCTGTTGTGACTACTTCATTTTCTTATGCATTCAGTGGGGCAGTATTTAATTAGCCTCCCATATCAGCTGCATAAAGTAGGTGAAAACCCCATCGACCCGTGCCATTTTGCTTAATGGGCAAACAGATTTTACGGATTGAAGTGATTCTTCAAGTACTGAAGTTATTCTTCATGTTTAAGTCATCCAGCCTCCACCCTCACCCCACGTACTCATCATATAAATATATATGTAGAAGTGTGTATGTATGTGTGTATATACACAGAGAGAGGCAAACAGCCTGCCAGCCATGCTGTGGAAGAAAAATAGGAGGGTGGCAAATGTCTTGAAGATAAGAGTATCTTTTTCTTTTCTTTTTCTCTATTTATTTCTGTATATCTGGCTGTAAACTTCTTCATCTCTGAAACTTTTCCCCCCTTAATATTATCTTTGCTATACCTGGAGCT
This sequence comes from Python bivittatus, assembly GCF_059951505.1. Lineage (NCBI taxonomy): Eukaryota > Metazoa > Chordata > Lepidosauria > Squamata > Pythonidae > Python > Python bivittatus. The sequence continues at coordinate 20,816,604 of NW_028277097.1, read as the reverse complement.
ACACAGACAGAACAGTGGTTGAGTTTGACCTTTCTGAAATCATAAGCAATTCTTTCTCTTTGTCACAGTGATAATGGAATGGATCAGATCCTTCCTGAAGACATTATAATAGAGTTCAACTGTCTATGTTGTACGCTAATGACAAATGTAAAATCCATTGCTTCTTTACAGTTGGCTCAAACAGAACACACAGAGGGAGTCATTGGCAGACTAGAGTGCGGAATATTTCTCATGCTTCTCAAGTAAACCAGGTAATGTTCATGCTGGCATCAGTTCCTCACATAAATCTTCCAGGTCACTCTGCTGGGGACAGATCGGAAACTATTCCAGATGATGGGTGGAGGGAAGAGAATTTTAGTTCTATCAAGCTGCATTTATGAGTCCTGATTTGACACCAACAAGGAGTTGCTGCAAACTTCACACGGCAACTGTGTTTGATGTACCCATCTTTGTGGGGCACACCAGGATCTTCCATAGTAAATCTGGGACATGTGAAAAAAAAATGCATCTTGTATGGAATGTATTGAGGAGTCATAGGCAACCCATTGTCCCAGAAGACTGAGAGGCACATGGGACAATTGTGACTAAGACATTCAGAAACCAGGAAGGTGGAATGGTATGTGACCAGGAACTCGAATGAAAAAGACTTCAGAAGTAGGAGGAAAGGTAGATTAGGGTTTGATTAATTTGTTAACTAAGTAAGGACTTCTTGCTCCTACATTGACCATTCTGTCAAAATCAGCCCTGTTGCTAGTGTGGTTTCCAAGATAAGTCAAGTGGTATCCCAAAGTTGTAGCACTCTTATTTTGAAACACCCTTACCAAACTTACTGGGACTTCATCTTCATTTCCTGCATCTGATGTCCACCCTTTTAATTGGCCCAGGAGTCTTCAAACTGTTCATTTTATATCCCTAAGTTTCTCCTCCTGGTGGTTTTATAATGTTGTTCTGAAAGCATTACAATTCAGTAAATAAGAGGAATTGCATATCTGGGCTGATAATATCTGGGGCTTTTTCTGTTCAGGACTCAAGAATATCTATTCATTCTACAATATTCATATTAATGCCCTTCCTTCCTTCCTTCCTTCCTTCCTTCCTTCCTTCCTTCCTTCCTTCCTTCCTTCCTTCCTTCCTTCCTTCCTTCCTTCCTTCCTCCCTTCCTCCCTCCCTCCCTCCCTCCCTCCCTCCCTCCCTCCCTCTTCTTTCTTTCTTTCTTTCTTTCTTTCTTTCTTTCTTTCTTTCTTTCTTTCTTTCTTTCTTTCCTTTCTCTTTCTGCACTTTGCACTGCTGATCTGTAGAGCATTTTGAAATGTCTTTATGAGACCGCTGGCCAGAAATCAAGCTGTTGTTTAGAAAATAGGCATTTTTAAAGCGGATGGGGAAGGGGAAGAGGGATTAAACCTTCCACGATCATATTATGCCATTCAGTCTGGAATTAATCAGGCTGTGGCAGGAAAGGGACTCCAGAAGGAGCTGTTTGTGTCGCTTCATTCCCTTAATCCTCAACACAAACCCATTCTGGTAAATAATTTACATAGGTTTGCATTAGCTCAATTTGCAGAAATTGAACAAACAGCACTATTTCCTGCAATCACAGAACTGTGCAATAAAAAGAAAGAAAAAAATCAAGCTGGCAACAGGAGAGTGACATGGAACAAGGAAGCATGAAAAACTTCCATTTGAATGGAAGAATGGAGTCCATAGAAACAGAGAAGGTTCGGCCAAAATTGGAGAATAAAGCCTTAATTTTGCTGGCAGCTTTAGGAAGCCCAAACAATGAGGTTTTGCTTTGAGGGAAATCAGCGACATATTCCTATGTCTACAAAAATATGCATCTGCTTCAGATTAGCCTGTTTTGGATGTAACACTAAACCTTAATTTAGAATTATTTGAATGAACAGCATGAAGTTTTCAGCTTCCATATATCATCTCCACTTTCTTCCTCTGACACAACAAACAAAAGAAAAATTGCATTCTCTACATTTTAAGTTAATCAGAATTCTCATTGATTGATTGATTGATTGATTGATTGATTGATTGATTGATTCATTCATTCATTCATTCATTCATTCATTCATTCATTCATTCAATTTATATAGCCACCCATCTCAAATAAATGACTCTGGGTGGCTCACAACAATTAAAACTACATAAAGACAAAGAAAGAAACAAAGAAACAATACAAGAGTCACCTATAAAAACAATATAAAAAATCCATACAACACCACATTATGGGAGAAATGAGGGCATTCATGGCTTGGCTCAAATATAATGTTAACCAATAATGTGTGCTTCTTTATTTTTGATTTAACATGACATGAAATGCTTTCTATTATGTATTAGTACTTTCTATGGGCTGCTACATTTGTTCAATCCATTAAAAGTAAAGTGGGTGTCCCCAGAAATTTAAATTATAAATAAACAAATGAAAATTATGTGATTTGTTGAATCAAGCCTAGATGGAACCCTAGTTTTGGATCCTGGGTTGTCATCTAACCATATTTCACATTGGATAGAATGACTTTTCTTTAGTTCAGACCAGTTTAGGCATGGAAGTTGGATCTGGCTTTGAGGCTGTCCCCAGACAGAGAGACTTCAGTTATTTCCAAACGCAGCAAGATGGTTTTGTTACTACTCTAAAATTTGCTTATAGCAGTTGGAAAAAGTAACAGAAGAGAGAGGGAGGACTTTTTCAGCAATATCCCCCCACACCCCCTCTAACATAATTCGAAGGCAAATTCTATGGGACTAATGCAACTTTTAAGCCTGCATTCTCTGTTTTTCATGTTTAGCTCTGTGGGTTACTTATGCATTTATTCGCTTATTAATTATGCTTATCTCTGGCTGGTTTGCAAAGAACAGACAACAACATGAGAAAAACAATCAATAAAATGCCTAATATTTATTGGTTTAATCCCATTCTGGGGCCTCCCCAGCTCCTCCATGACTTTGGGTAGGTTAGAATTCAAAGAAAGAGCATATATCAAAAAGAGTGCCATCTCCCAAAAGACCAGTTTTGTCACCCGGATAAACTACCGTGCAAAGGAACTTGACCACCACCCTATTCGGAGGCCTAAACCCGGCTTAAAATCAATACAGCCAACTGGGAAGAGAGCTGTCTACATTCCAGATCTGTCAAGCTAAATCTCTATTTCAGAAGCCTGAAAGGGGAAAACGATTTCCCTGACTTCCTAAAGCTTAGCAAAGTTCGTTAAATTTAGGCCAGTTTAACCTTGAGGTGGGGAGGAAACAAATTGTTCTATCAGGATGGGACTGCAGTGGAAAAGATCTGCCTTTCAGCTCCTTGGCATCTGAGCAAACCAAGTTCTACTTAGAAGAGATATCCAGGACCACACCAGGCTGGGTTTTATAACACCTGTGTTTTGAACTGCATTGAGAAACCTACTGACAGCCTGCCCAGCGCCTGCAAAACAGGCATCATTTTGATTATAACAGCTCTAACCCCCTAGCTGGACTTTGAAGAAGCAGGACAGGAAAAGTATTGATGCTTTTGAACTTTGGTGTTGGAGAAGACTCCTGAGAACACCACGGACAGCCAAGAAAACGAACTGATGGATCATTGAACAAATCAACCCAGAGTTCTCACTCATGGCACAGATGACCAGGATCAAATTATCCTACTTCATGTTGGGGTTCTGCAATGTTATTATAAAAACCCTGAGGAGGAGAGAGGATTCATTCCTACCTTGTGGAGAGCCATGAGAAGAAGAGAAGAGAAAATGAGGGAAACAGGAAAAAAGGCGGGCTCCAAGCCCCTCCCACACAAAGCAGCAAAGCTACTGTAGGCTGCAGTGAAGTCACCCCTCCCTTTGTGCTCGTGTGAGACAGCCTGGGTTGAAACCCCATGTTTTCCAACACTTCAGACACATTATGTGAAGAGCCAGCTCTCTGACAAAGGCTCTAATGCTGGGAGAGTTGGAAGGAAAGAGAAGAAGAGGATGACCATTGGCAGGGGGGATGGACTCAGTTATAGTAGTGATGAGTGCACCTTTGGAAGACCTGAAGGACCGGGTTGGGGTGAATATCTATCTAAGTGATTGTTAGGAGTTAATACTGACTTGATGGCATATAGTCAATCAGTCAATCAATCCATTAACCAACCCATTTGCATGTGGAGACCTGTATTCTGGACCAACTGTAGTTGTTGTGTGGTCTTCAAAGGCAGCCCTGCATAGAGTGTGTTGAAGTAGTCTAATCTTCAGGGTTATATCATAAGGACCAGAAGCTTGGTATATAAATGGTGAAATAATAACAAAGAGAGAATTTTACCATTTTGGAAACTGCTCAGCCCTCTTTTCAGAAATGTCACTGATATTTCACCCAGGCTAAAATCACTCCATTATCTTATTTACTTTGATTCCCTATTTATCTGGAGACTCAGTTTAAAATGATGCAATTAAACTTTGCAACCCTGAATAGTTTGGGGCAAAATTCTTTGGAAGACTGGCTACAAACAATATAAACTGGCCTTTGCTCTCTAATATGATTCTGTATTATTATTATTATTATTATTATTATTATTATTATTATTATTATTATTATTATTGGCTGTTTTGAATGAACAGAGAGCGATACAGATGAATGAACCCGTTATTCATGAGGGGGACTCTCCAGTGCACAACCATGGATAATAAAACTGTTGATAATGGGATTGTAGATATGTTGAACACTACGATTTATTCAAAATGAAGAATAAAGAATCCCAGATCTGTGGGAAAATGGGGAGAAGGAGGCTAGGTAGACACTTCTGCATGTGTGTTAAAATGGCGGATGGATCAGAAATGTGACTAAAAAGCATGGCCATGTGAAACCATGTAGATAGATAGAATTCTGATAGACCAAATTCTCTCCCATTATGGCTATGCATTGCTGGGAGTAAAGTTATTGCAGATAATGAGATCTACTGGAGGAATGGATGGATGGATGGATGGATGGATGGATGGATGGATGGATGGATGGAGATAGGTAGAGAGAGAGAGAGATGCAATATGTGTGTGTGTGAGAGAGAGAGAGAGACATGACAGAAAGAGAAATGAGAGATAAGGAGAAAGAGTGACAGAGACAGAGAGTTTGCAATTTACCAAATATATCTTTATTTGAATAATGGGACTCCATTTGTACTCCAACCAACAAGACCCTCCAATCTTCCCTTCTGGGTACGTTCAGCCATAACTCCCAGAATTCCAGTCAAGAATTCTGCAACTATAGTCCTTAGTCCAGCACTTTTGGAGACCACCAGATTGGAGAGGTTGCTGTGACATGATTTTCAAAGCTTCATAAAGCTGGATAGATTTGAGAATGTCCATTAAGCCTGATAGCGGGTTGTAATAAGAAATGCAAAACAATCGATCAACAGGGTCATTCTTATATGTAAAAATGGTTTCCAGATATTTCAGCTTGTATCTTTCACTTACCTTTGGAGCAGAAAACTAAGTCTGAATCTTAAGATAATACCTGTGGTGGCAGCAAGGTCTTTTCCATGCGACTGTGTTAGTGTGAGTATGTGAGTATTTAATTTTGAGAGTCTTGCTTTGGGTAGATAGGAGAAGGTGAAGGGAGAAACTGAGTGCACTCATTTATTTAATCCTTAAGGTCTTACTTCCTATTTTATTGTCTCCCAGGTGTGTTCTCTCTCTCTCTCTCTCTCTCTAAACATCAAGCAATTTTTCATGCTTTTAAAGAGAAAAAGTAACATTCCATCTATAGCTGTTTTGCACCTCTGTGAAATTCACTTACTTTGAAAAGTGGGATCTTTTCTTCGTTAGCTTGCCTGCCTGCCTTCCTGCCTTCCTTCTCTTCCACCTCACAGTTTTAGTGCTTTTTTCACATACAAAGAACATTCTCTTGATTCCTTCACATTTTCCAAGATCCTTGGTGACTAGATGTGTGACCGGTTGCGATGAATGTGTGAACTAACTTGAATAGAAAAGAAAAGTTGTCTGAGGTAATGTGAGATGTTATCAAGGTTCCGTTTTATGATGAAATATCTGACTTGGCTCATTCACACATGCAAATCATCAACCATGAATTTTTATGTGAGAATAAGTAAATACAAAAAGCTATGTGATGATACGTCAGAGATGCATACCAGTTCTGCTCCTAAAATAAGCTTAAACGGGTCAATTCAAGGTATAACAAAGGCATTCCCATAACACTTTTAATCTTGGCTAATTTTTTTGTGGCTTAGTGTGTTGGTGAATCCAGACTTTCTGATTGGTTTTATTATTGTTTATTTTATTTATTGGTATATTGTATGAATCCCAGAAAACAAAACAATTCAGTAAACAGGTTCAGTGTGTTATGTGAACATAGCCAGTCTGCAGTCCACAAAATTTTCAGTTAACCTTCCAAGACATTTCACTGAACGTTCAATTCAAATTTGCCAATGAATTGTAATGTTCAATATGACAGGGGGCAAATGTTACTGAATCCATGGAGAACAATTATTCCAATTTAAATGAGTTTCGTTTTTGAATGAGCTTCTTTCCCTTCTTTTTCAATGCTTTGTTTGATTCTTGGACTCTGATCTGCCAAATTACTCAAGACCAAAACACAGCATTTCCCAGAAGATGATCGGCCATCCGTTACATGCATTTATGATCCACCAGGGTGGTGTATCCCTGACTTCTAGTCCTCTTGGATGGGCCTGAAGGGAAAATGTGGCTTATCAAATCTGTAGGACACCAAATAGTTTATGCCTTGGTTTACAGCAGCCAGCAATGTCGGCTGCAAAAGAAAGTAAGACATGATTGGATCTGTTTCATTGTACTCTCTTAATTATCCCATGTCATGTACCAACACCATATAAAATGATAGCCTGTAACACTTTGTGACATGTGATAACTATGATAAATTACAATAGCAAGGAAAGCCTTCTTTGGAGAGAAGGAGGGAGAGAAGTGCAGAGGTATTTCATAGATGCAATGGATATCTTGGATTAGTGGATAATTCTTCATGCTAAGTTTAATGATAGGATAACCAGCATGCTGGCAATGTATCATGTACTAACACTCTCCTATCATCATCATCATTGTCATCATCATCATCATCATCATCATCATCATCATCATCATCATCATTGTCATCATCATCACATTGCCATTGACAAATTAAAAAGGCCACCACCTATCCAGCAAATAATCTTCTTTCCTCCCCTTCTTTTTTCCTTGTTTTGAATAACCACATTAAGTGATGGCATTCAAGCGGGAATGCGGAAAGGTATTATTTCACCTTTGTGGCAAAGAAAAGTCAAGTTTCCTCAAAATGATGGCTGTCATATAGAAGATCACAGGCCCTGCAAAGGAGATGTTTCCCAGAAAGGTTTATTTCCAAAATGGGATGGTTGATGAACATCCTTAGTCCGTTTCCTGCTGTAGCAATTTATGTGTGCCTAAAGGCTTTGCTCTTTGTTAGCCACTGTGCCAATTTCATACACATAAAGCAGAGTGAAGCAATCAGTCTGTAGAAATGGTCTAACACAAAGCCTGGAACACAAACGACTTCCTTCAGAAGTCTGGCCTCATTTCAAATACTGATCTGAACTCAAAATGGGCTCCGGAGCTCATCCCTTCTCTCCCCTGCTCTGTACAACTCTTAACTACAGGAAACCAAAAATTTCCATTTTTCTATTCATCTGGGCATTTGCGAGCTGTTCCCGTCATTTTTTGGAAGCAACTCTTCCAGAACACAAAGTTGTTCCCACTGTTTTCGACACGGTACATTGAGGACATGGTGGGTTGAGGGCCAGACTATCTTGGGAATTCCTCAAAGCACTTCTTCTTCTGGAAGATTTACTTCTAGAAAACTATTAGATCATCTCCAGATGGCACATTCCAGAAGAAAAATGGTGGGTGTGGGTATCCTATTCTCCATTACTTTTTTCCAAACACATAAAGAGTCTTGATTGATTGATTGATTGATCGATTATGTGTCATCAAGTCATTTTCAATCCTTGCAACCACATAGATAGATTTTCTCCATGATGATCTATCCCTAACCTATTCTTTCAAGTCTTACTGTAAGGAAAGAAGAAAGGGCAATAAACAGTGTGGATAAGTTATTGCAAAACAGAGTATGTAAGACAAGATTTTTAGCTGGCTACCTATTTGAAAGACACCCCTCTTCCTTTGAACCTGAATGAATGTTAACATAGCTTCAGAAGGTAACTCAGTTGCTGGAGCCATGTTCCTCTTCCTCAAACTCTAAAACATACTTTCTTGGAAACTGAATTAGGTCACACACTCTTTCCATGTTCTGGAAGTATGAAAAGACATCTCCTTAATATTTTGAGGTGTTTTAATGACAACTTTGTTGTGGTTTTATGATTCAATCTTTCTTTCTTTCTTTCTTTCTTTCTTTCTTTCTTTCTTTCTTTCTTTCTTTCTTTCTTTCTTTCTTTCTTTCTCTTTCTCTTTCTCTTTCTCTTTTTCTGTTTTGCTTTGTTAGCCATCTTGAGTATCTTTTTCTGAAAAGTTGAGCTACTAACCTAATAAATGACACCCATACTAGAATTGATGCTCAGATCATCATGATGGAGAATGTATTCATCCAGAAATGAAAAGAAATCTTGGGCTGGAGAGTGAAGGAAATGATTATGCTTAGAATGGATTGTCCCTTCTTAGTGCAATCAAAAGTGAAGGCTTTCAAAATCTAGAATATATTCTGTAATTCCATCCACATACATTTAGAACATTTCAGCACACAAGAAAATCACAAGTACATTTGACCCATTTATTGATTAGTTGGACATCAAGAGTTCAAATTTCAGGATGGCAGAAAAGATACATTTACATTTTACATGGTACTGCCCAGGTTACAACTATCTTGGAAAATAAATAAATAAATGCATATACACTACATTTCAGATGATGCTGGAGGATGCTTTAGAAATGTATTTCTGTATATTTGAAACTGAGTGTTAAAATATTATTTTTGGCATCTCTGTTTTTTTTTAATTAATTGTTATTTGAATTACTTAGTCACAAGGTTGTCCAAGCCATCCCACAATCCCCTTCCATACATTTCCAGACAAGTCCTAGTTAATTCTTCTAAATGCAGAAAATGGTGTCATACATTCAGGATTTCAGATAGGAATGAGAAAGACTTTGCAGTCCTGTCTTATAAGACTGAGCAGTTATACTGACAACTTACCAAATCAGAAGAAAATGAAGTAATGGTTTTGGGAGTGGGGTGGGGTGGGGTGGGGTGGGGGAAAACCTTCTAGATGACAGCTCAATGACAATCAATCTGACTAATCAGGTGATCAAATGCAAATGTCAGTGGATTGTAAAGATCATGTTCAATACTTGGTTGAGCGCACTGCAAGAAGAATAGTAGATTTTCCAGTACAAACCATGACTATTATGGGATTTGAGGTAGCAGTGCTACCTCAATGACATTATGGAGCATAAATTTGCTCCCATTGGGGTCATAAAGATCCATGTTCCTGCAATCTGTTTTTGCCTTCCCAAGGCTACTGTATGACAAGAATCCAAATTTGTCATAATAGAGATTAGAATTGGTTTTTATCTTTTCAATTTATGGTTAAAATTTAGGTTCACACCAGCTGGCTTGGCATCATTACTGATTGAGGACAAATTTAAGTCAACTTGGAAAAAGTCATTGGAAGAAAAGGTCCAATTTTACAGCTTCTCATCAGAGTTTATCTTTGCACAGGGCTTTGACAGTGCTTGACGATCCATTAAACAGCGGGTTTGGGATTTGGATCTAGAAAAAGAGTGACACCAAATTTCCAATCATCTACACGCAGGAAACTTTAACAATAGCTTTATCCCTGCCAATTCCTTCTCCCAAATTATAATGGAAAAGTACTGTCAAGCTTTCATTTTGGGATGATTTGAGTGCTTAAGCATCAGCCTTGCTGGTGGACAGATATCAAACTATCCATTTTGACCAACATTTCTCTAATTGTTTTACACAGCCCATTTTGCAATGAGGCCCCTAAAACATTTATTTCCCTCCCTCCCCAGCTTTTTAAAAAAAATAATCAGGTAGACATGGAAAAATATCCAGTATATCTTGATTTTTTTCTATTAAACATCAGCAAAGAAATAATCTATGAGCAATTAACATGGACAGTCCCAAACAAAGTAGCTTTCTATTATTTCAGCTTTAACCCTTTGATGTAGATAATGGCAGCAGAAGAGAGATGGAAAGTAGGTCACCAGGTGACCCTCTCTTCTGCATCATGAAAGCAATAATTTGGTGAATAAGGATGATGTATCCAACACTTAATGGGCAGAAAAATAAATAATAAAGATGTAATATTTTATGGAAGAAATGTTTGTGGCATTACTGGACCTGTGCAATAAAAATAAAACTTCAGACTATCAACAGTATGATTTCTAAATTAGGCCCAACCCAAAAAGTTACCAAATAGCCAAATGTACTTTGCAGAATTTCATTTCAGGCTAAATAATATGTTGAACAAAAATAATTTTAAAATGTCTATAGCTTCAGGAGCAAGAGACAGCTAGTGATTGGGGATAATTTCATTTCAATTAGAAGTCTTTTTATGCAAAAGTATCAAAATTCCCAAAATTCTTCATAGTTGGGATGAAAAGAAATTTTTAAAAAATGGCTGTAGAAGAAACTGAAATTTCAAGATTTATCCATCCCAGAAAGTTGGGGAGGGAGCCATGCTGGGGGTCATAAATGGTAGAAAAATGTCATTTCAATGGTTAAAATAGGGTAAAAAATCAGTTCATGAAATGATATGCATGAGGTACAACTGTCCTATCTAAAAAGTCCTAACCTATGAATGGTTCCCTTGAAGTAGACCCACTGATTTCAGTGTAGGTAACTTTGAGGTTAAATCATTTTAGTTTTATTAATGCTATCTTTAACTTTCCATGGGCAGGGGGAGAGGTGTGGTCAATGATATAACCTTACATTATAGTAAGAAAGGCTGAGATAATATGCACAGACTGCTATATAAATGACATTTTTTAATTATTACACTAATAATTCCATGTTGTGTCAAGCAACACTAAAACATTGGCAAAACCTGTTTTTAATAGTGCCCGTGGAAGATGTTACAGGTAGTCCTTGACTTACGACCATTCGTTTAGCAACCATTCAAAGTTATGACCATGCTGGACGAATGATGGTTACAAGCGGTCCTCAGAGTTCTGGCCATCCCAGCACTCCCGTGGTTATGTAACTGTGATCTATAAGACCTGGTTATTTTTATGACAATGATTTCAGAAAGTGAAACTGAAGGGCAAATACATTTCTGGAACCGGATGGCATGGATAAGGGTGAAGTCAAGCCTCAACAAGATACTCAATTGGTATGATGAAAAGCAGCGCATGTTCAAAAGATAGGGCAGCTGACCAGAAAGTCTATTTCAAGGCACTAAATGCATAGATATGAAATGCCTTTGCTGTGTGTTTCTGATCTTACTGCATCAGTGGTGAAAATGTGGTGTGTGCAAATGCTGAAAAATGCCAGCCATACACCCAGCTTTGCTTTCAAGAGATCGGATTCCAGCCACAATAAGGACAATGAGGAGTTGATTTGCTAATGACAGCTTTTCAAAACCATGGGCTTAAAGGGGTGGGTGGATTTCTGACCTGTATCTGATTCAAAATATTGATTCTTTTAAAATAGATGCATTGCAAAGATAATCTGCAAGGGCCTTAATGAATTGGATGTCTAAACCACTCCATTTCTGGATCCCATTACAGAGTCATTGAGAGTTGGGCAGCATACAAGATGATGATGATGATGATCATCATGATCATCATCATCATGATCATCACCCTAGGTTTGTGATGTGGAAACATTTGAGGATTTGGTTCAGTACAGCAACTTGATGTACCCCTAGTTGGATAACACTGCTCTCCAAATTCTACCCTGTTTTGCCACCATATCAACAATGGTAACAAAATGTCCAGGAAAATGCCAGTTTTAGGATTAAATACTTCCAGATATATTGAACTTAAGACAATACTTGGTTGGATTAAGGTAGTTCAGTATCTGGAAATTCTTATATGAAGCGACTCACAACTCTGGGTTTAAATTTGCTGTGTTTGTTTAATTCCACGTTTTGTACAAGTCTGCTTGCTGCAGTGACTTTCTCAGCAGTTTAGGCATACAATATGTGTGTGCAAGTATGCATTAGGAGAAAAGAAATCAACTTTTTTAATAAGCAGAGATAAAATGCATACTTAAATATTCAATATGCACATCTGAATATTCAATATTAAATGTTGAGGGTATACACTAACCTTACAGACTAGGAATGGATAATTTGAGCCCAAGTCACCTCAAATCAACAGATTTCCCAATTCCTCTAACCCCATTTCTGTTACGCAATATTTTCTTTTTGGTGCCTTCAAGTCAGTGTTGACTCCTGGTGACTATGTGGAGAAGTCCTGCAGAATTGGTTTGTCATTGCCTTCCTCTGTAAGAATCTGGCAAACTCAATTCCCAATAAAAATAAATTTCACCGAACCTCAGAATAAGTTCAAAGAAAATCTCTTTATTGAGAAGCAGTCTACAGTTCTAAGTTATTGCCAAGACTAAAAGCCTGCACGTGCCCAAACCTTTTTCTTTCCCCTTTCTTCACCCCCCTTCCCCCCAGTCCATCCCTTTCTTGTTGATGATCTCAGCTCTTCCTGGGTCTCAGGCTGGTACGACCTTGGTTGTCTCTGAGAACCCGATAACAGTCCACCTGCGCTTAACGGTCCTTTCCCTCTCCCCCTTTTCCATAATGGCAGAAACGAAGCAAGCAAGCTGGTTAACTATTTAATTGATTGCGATGCTTCTGACATCTCTCTTCCTTGAGAGAGAGTGACTGGCCCAAGGCCACCCAGCTGGTTTCATGCCGAAGGCAGGACTAGAACTTACTTTCTCCCAGTTTCGAGCCTGGTGCCTTCACCGCTACACCGAACTGGGTCTCACTCTTCAATATATGTCTATAAAATGTTAAACTATAATTGAATGAATCTTACAGGCATGATAGCTTTTTTCTGAGCGATGAAGCTTGGGGAAAAAAATCAAGCAGTTTAGAGATTATGATGCATGAATAGTATTTAGACAATGGAGGTTCTTTTTGCGAGAAATTTTGTGACTAGAGACACAAGCACTGAAAAATTAGCTTAAATCAGAAGCAACCTGAGTAATTAAGGTTCAAAACTGGTACATGGATAAGGAAACAGGCTGTCTGGACAACAAACAGCAATTAACACTCAAGGCAGACTTAAAATAGAAAGGGGGAAATGATCTAAAAGATTTTTGGAATAAGGATTTTAGAATAGGGCACAATTGGAAAGGGAGACATAAAAATAGTTTGGAGAGGGAAGGAAAACAGGTTCAGAATCGATAACTCCTGATAAGAAGTAGAAGCCAAAAAACATCCTAAATGCCACTGTAACTTTTAAAGTGTTGTTTTCAAGAGAGAGAAATTTCACAAAATGTACAGAGCAGAGAAGCAATCTGATTTATTATTTCAATGTTTCTTCTGCAAAGGATTAGAGAGTTCTTTTTAAAGCATTGCCTGGGATTAGAAACCAGCCAGATACAAAAAGTATTCCTCAATGCTTTCTTCTCTCTTTTCCCACCCTGCCCTTTCTTTCCTTGACCATTTTGGCCGACGCATTACCTAACTCCAACTTTCTTCCTCAGTCCCTGAATCGCTCTTGGCGTTTCAAAAGTTCTTAGATCCATCTGAAGGTGCCTTAGACAAATCCTGTTTCCAAAACTGTCTAAATCAGCCCAGCTCAGGACAGAGCAGAAGGATGGGCTCAAAAGTTTGGAAGGGGCCTAGACCCACTTGCCAACCAAGAAAGATGCCCTTAAATGAGGGAAGAACCACAATGTGTCTTAACAAGTGCCTTCCTACTTCTGGAAGTCAATATCTATCTCTCTGCAGTGGAATTGGACATTCCAGTCCCGCTTCCCCTGTTATGTTTTGCAAGCACTTCATTTCCTAACTTGTCCTATAATGTGTACGTGATGCTTGTGCTAAGTTAGGGGTGATCAGCCTGGGAGACGAGATTGTGCAAACAAGCCCTCAAGGGGTTCTGCTGACTATCTCAAGTCCTGCCACTTGCAACATCAACTGAAAATGGTCCTGTTAGCAAGAAGAGCACAGGGACAACTTCCAGTGAAACAAACCTAGACCATGGACAGATCTGCTCTCCGTCTGAGAACGCAGCGCCGAGATGAATAGCTGGAGATTACAGATCCATAGTCACTTGAGGGTGCTGTTATGATGTAGTTAAACTGAAATAAATTGCACACTTTTAAACTCGCAAGTTTCCTGGTGGGAATACTTGACTGTAGAAACATGTTCTAAATATTGGAGGAAATGGTAGGGTAGGATCCTTGTGGAAATTGTTCCTCAGCTGTGGAAAATGAGCCATTGTTCTTTAAATATTGAATGGCTTTCCAAATGACAATTCCGCCACACAGTGTGTCATTTCTTGTAGTATTATTATAGCCAGCATAAAGCAAGCAAAAGCAATACTGGGCTATGATGGAAAATCTCCCCATGCCTGATTTACACATTTGGCAGCTTTTGTGGGGCTTTACAGCCCACTGTGAACACATTACCACCCTGATGTCGGAACTTGTTCAGTAATGAACTTTTCTTTTTTCTTCTTCTCCTTTTCCCACTTCTGGAATTCATCCATTCATTAGGAAGTTTAGGGAAAACTGAAGCTCCTCTGAAACCATGGATGGGAACAATATTATTTTCTCAGACATTTTACAGGGTCAGACCTTAAGATACCTACTGTGTATCTTAATATCCTTAGTTCCTAAAAGGTTTTGGAGCAATACAGCTTGGAATTTAAGCCCTACGAGAAGAGATTGACAGAAGTAGGTATGTTCAGCTGAAATGAAATAACATGGGAGTACTGAGTATTTGTGCAGGCTTATGATTATCACTATTATTCAGTAATATACTGTACATATGCATTTTTTAAAAATGTTAGTTAGCTCCCTTAAATACCATTTCTTGGCAGAAAAGTAGCATATATATCAATATAATACAATACAATGCAATTTATGGACATTTCCTAGGCAAAGGTGCTTGCCAAATGTGTAGCTCGCATTTGCTGGGTTGTTTCTATCACTTTTATTTTATATCCTTTAAGTTGTTATGGCCTTTTATTATTCTTTCTTTAATTTATTGTACGGTGGATGTTTTAGCAGCATGATTGTACCCAACCAGGGGGGTCTTGATTACAGTGGGTGAAAAAATGGAATGAATGAATGAATGGATAGATGAATTATATTTAAAAACGTAAACTTATCACCTGCCTATTTTTTGCAAAACTTCATTAAAAAAAAAAAAATACTTTATACTGATCCAAATCTGGATGGGCCTGAAGACTGGAAAAATAAGAAACTGAACAAAATCGAAAGTGACAGATCACTCTATCTCCTTTAAAGTAGTAGCTACCTTGTTGGGAAGTATCAACTCAATGCAATTAAATGAACCTATCTTCTTTGAACTTAGAACAGTTGTGTTTTATCCCTCCTTCCCCAAACTGGTACAATTTCAGAATCCCTCTCTCCAAAGAAAGGCACCTATATTGCCATTTCCTGTGAATAAAGGAGCAAACAGATGAGTTTTTATCCATGAATATTTAGCACTGCCACAAACCCTTCTGAAATAAGAGAGTTGAGGGCTTGAGATTCCACTGGCAAGACAAGAGGATTTTTTTTTTGTCCTGCCCAATGAACTTACTGATTAATTTCTTCCACTGGTACCCGACCACACATTTTCCTCTATCTGAAAGATAGATAGATAGATAGATAGATAGATAGATAGATAGATAGATAGATAGATAGATAATAAATAGTAGGGTAGTCATAGATCAGATCAATTGTAACACAGGGCCTCACCCGTATCGTTTCAGTCTGGATGGGAGATATTTAATGTCTCCATTCATGGAAGTGAGAAACTTATTACATCTTACTAGAATAGTGTCATTACAGTAGTATTCTAATAGCAGGGGGACCAAGTTCATTCAAGTCACTCTGGACCCATAACTACCTGTTAGAAAAGCCTGCAGGATTTGATCTTTGTGAATCAGACTGAGGGGATCCACAAGAGATCCACAACTTACAGACTGATATGCATATCTGCAGTTAATTCTCCACTGGCATTGACTCTACTTGGATTACCTGACTCAGGGGTGTTTGCAGAGGGGTCAATAAAGTCAAAATGGTGGCTTCAACCATGTAACCATGCATCCCAAGCACTTCAAAAACAAACAAAAAAGCAGGGTTTCAATCACCTGGTTGGGGCCACGATCTTGGCTTTTTTGACCCCACCCCTGCAGATATCCCAGATCTGACTACAGTTCTAAATGGGGTGAAAAAGTGCAATCTGAGGAGGGAGGATATATATAGAATTAAAAATGTGTATTTTAAGAAAATGCTTAAAAACTAAACATGTCTGAGATTTTAGGACAACATAACAATATAACACAGCAAAAACTTAGGAAAATAAAAGGCCTGAGGTAGCTGTAGAGTTTTTGCCTAGGTCCAAATGTTCAAGTGGTCATTAGGAATCCACATAGTGGGAGACATTTCATAAGAAGAGTGGAACAGGGATTCTAAAAAGATCTATTCTGATCTGAGTAACCAGCCATAACGTAAAGGTAGGATTCCCTCAACCTCTGGTGACCACAGGGATATGTCTGGTTAGTAATAGAGAACTGATTACTGGATTGCTAAATTATAAATAGTGATCTCTTTGTTGTCATCTAATGATCATCTGAATTTTTGGAGTCCAAGTATGGTAACCCTATTTGCCACTGCCTCATTTTGAGACTTCTTGGCCTAGTCTACAGACCTATTTAGCCTCCCAGCCAGGTCACAACCAGGATCCACTCTACGTACTGTGGTTTTCTTGACATCTGCCAAGGTTGGCTAGATGCTACCATCCACAGCTCCAGACCAAAATCTTTTGCTGGTATGTTCCCTCCTGCCAAAGTGAAGATGTACAATACCTGAAGCAGAACTCCACACCAAAAACAAATTACACAAGTAACAATTTGCTGTTTTTTCATAACACTCCAAACATGGTTTGTATACCATGTTGCACTGAGATCCAACGTTGAAGGATAAATAAACGAGTTGGGCTGGATTTGGATCAAGGGGGTTGTGTGAATTCCACCTGTATTAACACCACTGGTGGCTTCGTAATGAAAAATTGGCTCTGGTGAATGCCCAGATGAGAGGTTGGCAGTGCAATCTTCAGATAACCTTTTGTGTTGTTTGTTTATCCACACCTCCGCTGTCACACAATGCAACTCTGGGTTGCTAACATCAGGTTAAAACAATGATCGAAAGGCACTAAAAAACAATAGAGTTAAAAAGAGGCCACTCACATCTCTTACTAGTTAACTCTTAAAGATGGTTTACCTAACACCCAGCCCAATGCCCACAGGAAAAATCAGGTCTTTAGCATCCTTCAAAAGGCCAGAAGGTTCAAGACCATCTGAGGTTTGAAGGGGGGTGGGAGTGCTATTCCATAGGGCAGGTGGCATGACAGAAAAGACATGTCTCTTGGGTCCCATCAGATGACACTGTTTAATAGAGGAGAACCTACAGCATGCCCACCCTGTCAGATCTAGTGGGATGAACAGAAATAATAGGAGAGGAGTCATCTAACAAACAGTCCGGCCCACTGCCATGACTGATCATTGTTTCTTATAGATTGTCTTGTTCGCTTCCTTTTTAATTTGAGGCACACGGGCTTTTCGTGCGCACCACTTTGACAGCTATTAGCTATGGATTGACTAATAGATCTTAGAAACAGATGGATGGATTAGGTGATTATTTTTTGCAGCTCTACAAGAATGATGATTCTGCAATTCAGTATTGATGTCAAGCCTTTCCAGTACACAGCCCATTAGGACTTGGTATCTATTATTAGGCATTACATCATAAACTCTCCAAATGTCCTGGGTTGATATAACATGCTAACCCAACCCTCAAAATAACTAACTAAAGTTAAAACTAACCAAGCCTGACATGTGATGAGGATGAACTGCTAGTTAGGTTGACATGAGTATGCTTTGAGGGAATCAATACATGGCTTCCATATAGACAGATCGATAGTCCTAATTTATTCTGGATGGGGTGGGGCTATAACAGACCCACAAGATGGCCAGCTAACTTCCATCCCCATGTCCACCTAAAATATCATGCAATGGTGGCTATTTGTGGGTCATATTGACAATGCTGACACATAGCAAAGGTGTTCAAACAACACACGTCCCCTGGTTATTGAATTAGCCCCTTTTTTCTGGGTTCACACAATAGGTCCAAGGAGACCCTCATCCCAGAAGCTGATTGGGTGATTTTGGGTCAGCCTTCCAGCCCAACCTACTCCATAGGGTAGTGGTTGTGGGGAGAAAAAGGGCAACTCCAGTCCAGTGCCTTGGCTTCCTGTAGAACAGCAAGATACAAGTTTACTTCTTATGTGACATTCTGTTATAAGATACAATATTGTATTTTGGTATTCTAGCACATTTATGTTAGAATGCTATATAAAATACAATGCACCATATAACACAATGTGTAATATGTAATATAGTCCTTTGGAACCTTTTGGATGTAAATAAAATTGAGATTGAGAGTATAGTCCAATCACTTCAATCAAATGGGTTGTGTTGGAATGACATGCTAAGCCCCCAAACCAACAAGCAAACAAGCAAATAAAACCAAGATTAAAACTAACCAAGCTTAGGAAGTTGTATGAATGAAGCCATCTTCCTTGGGTAAGTATGTTGTATGAAGCCAACCCAACTACACTCTCCATTCAAAGCCCTTTGCTCCACCGAGCTGACACTCTGATGATTGTCTGAATGGAGGCTTAATCACCTCTGACTCCAAACTGGGTTACCTTTGCAGCTAAAATGCTAATTTGGGGTAACTTTATGATACCCACAGCCGTCTATTCTCTGCCGATCTCCTTGAGGGCCACCTGTCTCTGGGCTGAGGCAACGCTTTTTGGCTCAGTGTGAGGCAATGCTTTTTGGCTCTCCTTTGTGCTCTGGCTGCGTATGTGTATGCAGTCACTTTATTCCTAGAGAAAGGAAGATAACCCATTTCCAATCCATCTACCCCAATCCAGCAAGAAAGCAAAGCAATAACGATTATCTCTGCTCTTACATTTCTCCCTTCTCTGAACAGCTCATGTACAGTAATGAATTGTAACAGCTCCTTCGTGCGGACTTCTCTCCTATATAATTAATGTCCTAAGATATTCTATTTACTGGTGAAGCTGTTTGAATGAAAAAGTGATTACTTTTGGAGTAAACAGAGCAGCTAACCACATTTTGCAAACAAAGGCGATGGCAGTTCCCATAAAAGTCAGGACTTTTGAAAACAGCTTTCTTGCTTGCTTTTTTTTTTTTTCCCTTCTGTGCCTTCAGCGGCCTGCTTCTCTCTCTCTCTCTCTCTCTTACATTTATTGCAGCCAAATAATTGATCATCACAGAAATATGCAGATCCAAACCTTCGCCCTTTTTACACACACCATACAAGTGTTCAACCGTTTTGCAAAGCAACGTTGCCTTTGTTCTCATGTTCAGGCAGTTGGGCGCAAGGGGCTTTCATTTATGCGCTCAATTATCCTGCCATAAATAGGGATGGGGGATTCCACAATCTAGTCTCGGAGCAGTTTTGCACATGTTCACCCACAAGCCCTTTCCTTTCCATTTCTGTCTTCATCTGCACATCCCCAAAAAGCAATTAGCATGAAAATCCCTATTCCACTTGCAAAAACATTTTCTCCCAAAATACACTTTTATAAAACATTTTTCCAAGAGTATTTTACCTTAAAATACTATCATCTCTCTCTCTCTCTCTCTCTCTCTCTCTCTCTCTCTCTCTCTCTCTCTCTACCTACCTACCTACCTACCTACCTACCTACCTATCTATCTATCTATCTATCTATCTATCTATCTATCTATCTATCTATCTATCTATCTATCCTTTCATTTATTTTAGATAAAAGTTTAGAGGTACATTAGAGCATTCAGAAAGCAAGAAAGATGACAGGAAAAAAAATCCTGATATGTATTATAGTCTGAGATGTGTGGATCAGGTGATTTTGACAGCCAGTGTTGTCTAGCAGTTAAATGTTGGACTGGAACTGAGGAGACCCAGGTTCAAATCCACCTTCAGCTACAGAAGGTCTCCAGGGGACTGGGCCAGACTCTCTCAGCCCAACTTACCACACAGGGTTGTTGTTGTACAGAAACATGGGAGGAGGGAGCACATTGAGTTTCCTATACAAAAGTCACATGAGAAATCTAACAAAGTAAGAAGCAAATAAATAAATATCTGACAGTGACAATTAAATTCTAACTTTTAATATTCTAATCCACACAAAGGGAAAGAGAAAGAGTTCAGAATCTGGGCTGAAGGAGATCTTCCTTGAACCAGAGAGTAGAAGTCATAATTTGATCTTGGCTTGTTGGGCGAGCCCATGTAACTCTAGCTCATCCTAGTTAAGGGACAGGACAAACAACAAGAATTTAAAAGAGAAGAAGCTGCTCGGACATCTTGCAGCTGAAGCTCTGGAACTCAAGATTCATGCCCAGAACTTGAAGGCCATCCCCACCATTAGATGTTCAGGGGCAGAGGTTTCAGTTGGCAAATGATGGGTAAGGAGCAGTTACAAGGTTTGGGCTGAGTTCTCTGGCTTTTAACTTCAGGAATAGTGGAGGACATTGACCCAATGGTACTAGTCAGGTTTTGTACATGGAAGTAAAAGACCTTATGAGATCCTTAGACCAGGATTTCATAAGACTCAAGCATGGTTAGTCAAAATTATATCTAAACATGGCTATGCTGCTGAGAAAGCTGTTCTAGGTAGGCTGGACTGTCATTTTGAGCCATAGCTTCATGTCATCTGCAAGAGTAATCAGGTAACAATGATAGCAGCAAGTCACTATCATTGGAAAAATGACAGCTGACTACAAAGGGTTATGTGAATTGGCCAATGACTGACCCTCTGGGGAATGACATCCAAAGGATTACTGGGGATGAACCAGGCCAGCCTAAAATTTGGGACCTCACATATTTCCAATATTCAGCCCAGCATGCTGTCCATGCATGGGTGTGTGTGTGTGTGTGTGTGTGTGTGTGTGTGCAAAAATCTGCAAGATGGCAGGTGCAGCATCACAACCTAAGTCTTTTGTACATGCCCATGAGGTCAACACACTAATGAAAGGGACTTGGATCACAACACTGTGCTCACCATCTTGGAAATTTTGACACATATCCCCCTCCCAGGACAAATCTCTCCATCTTTCATTAAGAGTAAGATGCTTAAGCCCTTAATTGGTGTTTTCACCTTTGCAGTATCACTTTTTCCATCTCTACAACACAATCTTTCTTGCTTGCTTTTTTTTATGGTGACCCTTACAATTCCTGTCCCATCATAGATTTAGAAAAGTGTACTAGAATTCTAAGTACAGAATTGGGATTCTAAGCATGGAATGGTCTCGCCCCCCCTTTTTCCACCCCCCAATAGAAACACAACATTTTTCATCGAGCTTTTCCCAGGGACTCCATCTTCTCTTGCAATGGGTTGCTGGTAATGTCTCCCCCCAAATTTAAGTGAGATTTCTGTTGGCTTGGCAAGCCTTTGCTAAGCACAAGAGAGCTAAATTCTCCGTTCTGTCCAAAATGAAGATAAAGGCAAATTTCTAAACTGGTGAAATCACCAGATATTAAGTGTGGGGAGAAAACTCAAAAAGGATTTACTACACCGAAAACAATGTAGAACCTGCACAGTGTGTGAACAATACTCCTCATTAGGGGTGCTTAGGAGTTTGACGTTTATGGGTCTAAATGGGGAACTTCCTACCTCCTTGGTCTGATGAACAGATTGCCAGGCAATTATCTTTCAGATTTCACACTTTTCCAATTTTAATGCTCAGCTCAGAAAAGGGACAAAATGCGTTTTTAGGATACAGCTGTTTAGAAAGGAGCAGATTGAGAGAACAGTGGCTTTGGGATACTTGCTTTCTATTCCTTCTAATTCAGCAGGATGCAAAAGGAATGGTATTACTAGAGACTAAGCTGGATATTGTTGCCTACCAGCCAGGAGAGTTGGCAAGGAGGTCAAAAAAGTCAACATGGCAGCCACCATCATGCAACTGAAGCCCCCCCCCCCTTCATGTGCACCATGACACATGTAAGAAGGTGGGACTTCAACTGCATCTTGACTTTTCTGATGCATATATAAAGGGCAGAGTTTCAATTTCATGGTTGTGGCTCCCATCTTGATTTTTTTTTTACCCCTCCCTCCCTGCAGATACCCCTGATACCAGCTGCTATCTAGTCAGCCACCATGTGACACAGAACGTTGGACTACCTTGGGGATTGGTTTAATCCAGATTAATTAATAACACCAGATTAATCCTCTGATGTTATTAAGGTTATACTGCTGCTTTTAAAGAAAAAGGAATATTGTGGAGCATCAGCTGCTCCTGCCCTACCTTCATCACCACTGGGGAGGATGGTAAAGAATCACAGCTGAAAGCTGGAAAAAGATACCGTCACTTCAAGTTGACTATATGCAGGTTTATTTTAACAATGTTACAAAAGGGGTAAAATATTGGCTTCTTAAAATAAGTTTAACACACACACACACACACACTTCAAGGCTACTTTACAGTGATTTCCTTGTGGTCTCCCACCCAAATGCCAAGCAGATCCATCCTGTTTATCTTCCAGGTCCAGAGAAGGTCAGCCTTCTCTGAGTTATTGGCGTCTTCCAGAAAAAGAAAAAGAGGACAGTTCAGAAACATCTAGTCCACTGGCAAAAGTCCAACCATCTCCAAACTTAACCCTGGTTGCTGCAGCCATTTGGAATGCAGCACCAGTGGTACCAGACGTGCAGAGTGTTTCTTTCAGATCCTGAGGATTTTGACTGATTCTGCTCTTGACTTCCTCTGTGTCATGTTTACTTCATCCTACCACTGAACATCATCACCTGTTCCTCTTGAACGTTGGTGGTCCTGTCCTGAATGCATTCCAATGTTTTGCAAACAACCCTCTCCCATTTCTTCTCTTTTGACAAGCTGTTGTTGCTTTTCATGTATCACTTGAACACAGTCCAGTGGAAAAAAGCAGCACCAGTCAACATGAAAGAGCTTGAGCCAGAAGTGAGAGCTTTAATGGGGGCTGGCAACGTTTCTCCGGGGTACTTATATATCTACGGGTTGTCCTAGACTTTGCACAACTGGTGCTTTCTGACATCCCCCCTCTTGAGAAAAAGCTGCTCAGGAATGCCGTAGAACAGTGTTTCTCAACCTCAACAACTTCAGTTCCCAGAATTCCCCCTCCCCAGTTCCCCATTTTGGAGAACAAACTCAAGCCACAATCTTTTGGGGAAGCATCGAATGCCCATCTCCTGTTTGGCACTGGCTGACTGCGATGATCTCACTCTGAGAAACGGCGGGCAGTGCCACGCAAGAGCCGCCAAATGGAAGATGTTGTTTGTGCCACCGGCTGCACCAGCTGTGCCAAACGGGAAGGCACCCTCCGGTGATGCTCATTGGAGACCTGCTGAGAACGTCTCAGCTGGAAGCCACCTTTGGCGCCAGTGACAACACTGCAGCTGTGTTAATCGTCTTTGGCACCTCTTTTGTTGCCAATTGCGAGGGCGGAATGTGCAATCTGTACAGGAGATGAGCTTACTTCTCAGTTCCCTGTGGATGAATGTTCTGTATCTTAATAAATTATTTGTGGGATATAAAACCTTGTTATAAATTAAGGTCTCTGCTTTTGGAATGCATGCGTGTCTCAGAGAATGCCAAATGGCTTTATGCAAAGCTTGGCTGATTCATGATTCCCCCCCCCTCGTGTCCTTTTGGGTGGAACATTGACCTTGGATATCGTGAAGGGTGTAGGGAGGTGGACAAACCTGGGAAAACAAAATCTGAATGGGATATGGGACAACAACAGCAATCCTGTGATTTTAATTCAGTGTGGTTCTAATCAAATATTCTCCAAAAGTTTCCAGAAAAGTCTAGCTTTTAATATTTCCAATTGTTCTCTCGATTCCCAGAGGAACCTGGCCAACTCTGCATGCTTTTGGGCAACTGGGCATGCTACCAAATCTTTCTGACAACTGATTTTTCTCTCCTGCACCCCACAAGCAAATATTTGCATCAAAACAACAACCACAACAGCTTTGTTATCTTTATCACTGTGGGAGGGAGCTCTGGAACTCTTTGCTGATGTCAGACATGGTTTTCCTGTGTCCCATCAGTCTCCACCAGAAAGAAAAGGATCAAGGATGGTAAGTATTGGAGACCAAAACATCTAGAGGGACCCTTGATAAAGAAACTCATCAAGTTACCTACAATCAGTCCATTTCAATCACAACATTTCTGGGGTGATACACTGAACTGTTCTTAAATGAAACAATCTTATCATGCATTTCTTCATTGACTTTGTATATATCTGTCCTTTCCCTTCCCATTCTGTGAATTGTTTTCTTTTGGCCTTATGCCCAGAGGAGATATGACAGCAAATGACGGAGTATTCAAGTTTCACTTGGCAGTGGGTTCAACCACACTGACTGTGTTCACACATGACAGTTCGCCAGCTCTGGAAAGGCCAGGCAGATGCAGTCTTAGAAGAGGTGAAATTTTCGTTTTGCCTTGCTTTGTTCTCTACATTTTAATGGACTTGCAAAACTAACCCACTGAAGAAGTTTAGGCTTGAAAGCATTGTGGTATTCCCAAACATGGGTTAATTCAATAGCTTGGTGAAATGTGTTGTGTGAATGGCAATTCAGTTGTCCCAGCTGAGAGGGTGTGTTTGGCATAACAGTCTGATAAAATCTAATTTTCTCTAGACTGCATGGACCTTCCCATGAAGACATCAGGAGGAGGAAAGGTGCAAAATAATATCATTTATTTATTTATTGGATTAGGATCCCACCTTTCCTTCCAAACGGTGCACATAGCAATCCCTCTATTATTATTTTTTCCCCCTCAACAACAACCCAGTGAGGGAGGCTGGGCACAGAAAGAGTATGTGATTGGCCCAAGGTGCCACAAGATCCCCTGGTCATGGTCCAACACATTAACCAACATATATCACATCAAGGGATTAATTAATTATTGATTCCCCCTTTCTTCTTTTCTTTATTCCATCTGGGTTTGTTTTCTTTGTGATCTCTGCTCTTTTTTTTTTTTGGCATTGTTTTTGTGTTTTTGTATTGTTCCTTTTTAAAAAATGTTTTTAACAATTTGTTAACCAGCCACAATCACTGGAAGTTGGGTGGCATATAACATTATTGTTATGGTGGTTGCACAGTCAGACAGATGTTTAGACTGGATTTGGCATTTTTATCCTTCCCAAGGACCAGGGATAGGCAAATTTTGTCATTTGATGGTGTTAAAGGTATCGTCACAGGATCTAAGCTGGTCCAAGTAAAGCTGCCTTTTGCAATTGACTGAAGGTGATTTTGTCAATGCTGATGGTCTTTAAGTGGTGCCCCAGATGTTTTGGGATTGTGCCCAAGATGCCTATTACTAGTGTACTATCTTTGCTTTTTTTTGCCACAGTCATTCCACTTCTATTTGCAGGTCTTTGTATTTTGTGATTTTCTCCAGTCCTTTCTCTTTTCTTCTGCTGTCTCCAGTTATTGCAATGTCCACTATCCAGACTTTTTTGTCTTTCTTATCAACAATTGTTAAGTCTGGGGTGTTGCGTGGCAGGTGCTTGTCAGTTTGAATTCCAAAGTCCCAGAGTACTTTAGTTTCTTCATTTTCTATGACTTTGCCTGTTTTGTGGTCCCACCAGTTCTTGCTTGCAGGCAAATGATATTTCTCACAGAAATATATCCCAATGCACCACAGTTGCTACTTTGTCATGGCATTGTTTGTAGTCAGTCTATGTGATCTTCTTGCAGCAGCTGACTAGGTGGTCCATCGTTTCTTCAGCTTCTTTGCACAGGTGGCATTTGCTGTCTGTTGCTGTCTTCTCAATTCTGGCTTTGAAGGCATTTGTCCTTAGGGCTTGGTCTTGTGCAGCCAGACTTAGCCCCTCTGTCTCTTCCTTCAACATTCCTGCTCTTAGCCATTGCCAGGTCTTGTTGTTATCTGCTTTCCTGCTAGTTTGTTTGTGTACTGGCCATGTAATACTTTGCCTTCCCATGTCTCTTTTCTATTCTTCATTTGGTCTTTCTTGTAGGCCAATTTGGTCTCTTCAGTATTCAGTAAGCTTTCATGGAATCCTAGCATCAGTGCATCTTCTTCACTATCCTTCAGATATTCTTCCAATGCCCTTTTTTCTTCTTCAACTGTCTAGTGTACTTGCAACTTGCCTAGTGTACTTGCAAGATCATTATTTCTTTGTTTTCAGTCTTCATGTATTAGTGACAGGTAAACAACTTTTCTTCCAGTAGTCCTGCAGCTGCTGGCCCTGGTTGCTCAGCCAACAGTCCTGAGTCCTGTAGTCCACATCACCAGGTGTCCAGGAACTCCAACATCTAGCACAGTCCTTGTTGACCCAGGCAATGACTGATCTGGTATGGGTTACTGTAAATTACGTCTCACCAAATTGTTTATGGAAGAGACACTCTTGTCTGGCTCCTCTGATGAGAATAGTCCAATGTGGTTGAATCTCTGGCATAGCTCTCATCTTCTTCATAGTACGCAAGTCCCACAACCACGTCAAAGTAGTGTTATTAATATTATTATTATATTCAGATCCATTATTACACCAACATTTCTTTCTTGTTTTGGAGGGAGGAATTGAAAACAGCTTCCTTTTGAAAGATAATGGGGAAAACCAGAGGACACAATTTCAGCATAATATCCATTTGGGCTTATTTTGCTCAGCAGTTTCCATAAGATGCCAATTATGTGCTGGTGATCCAACTTTTCAGATGAATCACCCAGGGCAGAGTAGGACCTGACCTTTTTTGCTCTGATTTTTCCATCTTATTCCCAAGTGACAACGGCTGAATCGGTCTGTTTCTGGCCCACATTTCTCATGCCTTCATCCATAAATTCATTTTGCCTGACTTTCATTCCTCAAACATCTCTTCAGTGCTAAATTAGTAGGTTATTTTAGACCAGGCTCCCCAAACCTTCGGTGCAATCCCCAAGGCCCCTCAAAATTGCCACCAAAGCCTAATTGATTTCATTGATTAAATGCATTATGGATGTGTGTGTATGAGAGAGGGGTGATTATATTTATTTGTAGGGCTGTGGAGCTTCAAAAAGGCTTTAGAAACTTGTGAGCATCGCAACCATTTGGATTTCTTAAAGCAGCAGCATGTGTATTTTAGATTTTATTTTATTTTTAAGTTTTAAAAACGACAGGCTGCCTTAACGAACAGCAAAGAGGTAGAAGAGGGGAAAACTCTTATCAATCCAAATCATTTTTAGCACATGTGCAGCCCCATTGTTTATATTTAATTAAATTCATCTTAATTAAAGTCACTTTGCTTTGACATAACTGGCTTTGTCCAGGTATACCTTCTGGTTGGACAAGGAAGCATTTCTAGAATAGGAATAGAGACCTGTTGTTTTGCTTTGCATTGATGTCTAATTCATCCGAACAAGAAGTGAACACTTAGGTGGGAATGAGAGAGCTGGAAGGATGTTTTCTTTTGCCAGCATTACATATGTTGAAAAGATGCTCCACAGAGGTGCTTCTAAGCAAATATGTTCTCTTGGCAGGCAGAAAGTTAAACCTGTTGGTTTTCTGTTCATATTATTGGGGAAAAAAATAACTAATAAGTTGGACAAGAGGATGTGATGATGAACCTGGGTGCTTGCTGTTCTTTCTGATCTGCCAGAAGCTTGAGGTGAAAATCTCAACATTAACCATTGGTCTTGAAAAATAGAAATGGTCGTTTCTCAGAAGTTGGCAAATGACTCCAATGAAGTATTGATGGCAGAGTTTGTTTAATTGCATCAGCTTTGATTATTTAGGCTCCAAATCTTCCCACCATCATGGCCACCAGCTTTTTATTATTATTATTATTATTCCTGCAGACACTCCTGTCCCCACTTAACCCACTAAGAGAGTCTTTCGTGGCAGATTGAAATAAAGAAGATACTTGGCCTCCCATCATACTTTGAGCTGACTGGCTTCCAAGTGATGCTAATCTTAGCTTAGGGCATATCCATAGCACCTGGTTGCCCAGTCACAAGGACGCACCACCAAACATATCTGGAGAGTGAGAATGCATAACATCTTCTACTAACCCCCAGCCTACTGCACAGGCAGCCTCCACCCATGTTTTCTTGCTGTCCTATTTGACTGTTGCATTTCACAGTGGTTATCACATTTGTGAAGGGTTACCAATACAAAACTCAGCAGAAACTCTTTTTTTAATTACTGTTTTTCTTTCAGACTTGCAAGATTCTGTTAATGTAACCTTACCATAAAGTGGAACTAGTTCATCTGGGTGTGCATCCTGTCTGGAGTACCTTGCTAGGCTGATGCTAGGAAACCAAAATAATGCATGCTAATACTACTTTTATTATAAGGTTATATCAATCTTGCAAGTTGCCTTGACAGCTCAAGAAAGTAGGGAGGGTCCCTTCTGAGATGTTTTCCACACTCCCATTCCTGCTGCTGGGTAAGTTGCTTCTTATCTGACCATTCCCCTCACTGTGGCTCTTCCCCCTGTCTCCCTAGGTCATTCCCACATACTATTACACATTGATTGGACCAACATTTCTTTCCTTGCCTGTTTCTCTGTCTCACTGTCTCTGCTTCACTTGCACAAATAATCAAAACATATGTGGGTTTCTCTCTCTCTCCCTCTCTCTCTTTGTTTCTCCTTTCTACCACTTAACAGAATAATAGTTGACAGAAGAGTTGCACTGAAAATTACAGGTTCTGCCCATTTAAATGTAAGATGTCACTTGCCATAAATACAACGTCTCTCTCTCTCTCTCTTTTGTTCAGGGAGGTGCTGGTGGTGAACAAGCTATCATTAATCCTTGCCCTGTTCCCCTTAATGCATGGTGGAGCAGTATTGGACACAGGGTAAACAGAAACAGTTTAAACAAATTTGCTTCAAAATGCTCCAGCAGATAACATCTTCTACGGATTGACTGTAACAGCTTCCTTACCACAATCAATCCAACACCGATAATAACGTGGGAGAGTCATCTAAACACTGGTTGAAGAACACAGAAACCTCCTGGTTGCCATCCAGCATCATATTGGAAGATGAAGATATGAAGAGGACTATAGTCATCGACCAGTTTGGTGCAGGGGTTAAAGGCTAGAAATATTGAGACTGTGAGTTCTAGTCCTGCCTTAGGCACAAAACCAGATGGGATACATGGGTCCAGTCCCTCCCTCTCAGCCCTGGGAAGAAGACAAGGGCAAAACACTTTCAAAAATGTGGCTAAGAAAATTGTAATTGCCAGAAGTCAAGACTGATGTGAAAACAGATCAATCAATCAATCAATCAATCAATCAATCAATCAATCAATCAATCTACAATATTTGGAATGCAGAAGGTGGAAAGAACCATTTGATGGCAGCAAAGAGGTACAGGAAAATAACCCTGTGCTGCCATCTAGTGGTCATCCAGGTTTTGCAACTTAGGAGGATATAAAAGAGATACAAAGGGAGAGCTAAAACATGATGCAAGTGTATCCTCAAGTGTGCAAAGGGACCATGTCAAGCTGGTCAAAAAGCATAATTAAAAATAATAGGATTCAATTGAGCAAGAGAGATCCTAAAAGGCTCATTCAGTGAGTCATTTTAGCTCAATAAAGCAGAATGAATTGTAAGCATTGGACCAGTTTAGTTTTTTCTCTGGAGAGTTTTTGCATCTTCAAAATCCTTTGACTCCTAACCTCCACTCCTTCCTCATTCAGATCTACCATTATAATGGGTGAACTGTTCCTTCTCCAAGAAAGCTTGCCTGGACATTAGACTTGGCTAACTACTACTACTACTACTTCTTCTTCTTCTTCTTCTTCTTCTTCTTCTTCTTCTTCTTCTTCTTCTTCTTCTTCTTCTTCTTCTTCTTCTTCTTCTTCTTCTTCTTCTTCTTCTTCTTCTTCTTCCTCCTCCTCCTCCTCCTCCTCCTCCTCCTTCCAGTTTATTACAGCCCTGATCAGATTCCACCTCCTCCCACAATCCCTGCAGATGGAGGATTCCATCAACCTTTGTTTCACCACATTTCCATCAGGTAGGAATATATAAGAAATCCTCAAAAGTAATATATGTTTTTCATTAATTTACTCTTAAAATTGTATTGTTTCAACTGAATTTTCCCCATTTTCCCCATTCCTGCAATTCATTTTCTCTAACACATTCTTATGAATTAGAAATAATGCCTACATTTTGTGTACCTTTCTCTCCTACCTGCTCTTTTATATGAGTGTTTCATTTGCAGAGCTTCACTGCACATTTTGAAAAAGGATAAATGTTTCTAGATAAATTTGTGTGTGTGTGTGTGCATGTATATTTACATTTCCTCCCACCTCACCCCTGGCCATCATAGTCCCAATCAGGAACTTGCATAAATGCACATTTCTGCTCCCAGCATCCCCAGCCAAAATAGTGCATAACTCCTACAGCATAGCCATTACAATCAGCTTGGCAGGAAGGAAGGAATAAACATGATTAATGCTTGAGGAATTCAAACCTTGGCTTAGAACCTAGGTGGAAAAGAATTTTAGGAGATAAAAGGTACTCCTGGAGTAAAGGTGAGCACCTTTGCTGACATTATAACCTCCCTCTTCAGAGTCCAACTTGGACTCTGGCTGGGCAAGTCTGGCCAAGGTGCCTCTCACCCAGTCTTGTGGTGTGATCTGAGAAGAGTTTGAACTGCTGACTCCTGAGGAAGTGGGCAGGGTTATACGTGCTGTCAGTCTGGCCACCTATTTATTGGACCCTGGGTTGTGATCTGTGGCTGGGTCCATGCTGTGGTGTCAACAACTTTGAGGAAGGGGTAGTAATTCCTTCCTTGAAGGCAGACAGAGTCTGTCATTGGACCCAACACTTTTAGATAACTATTGCCCTGTCTCCAGCCCTCTCTTTGTAGGGAAGGTTGTAGAGAAGGGGTTTTGTTGTGTAGTTAATGAGAACCCTGGAGAAAGCAGATTATCTAGAGCTGTTTCAGGCAGCTTTCAGTCCATAGGCAGCCTTGGTTGTGCTTGTTGATGACCTGTGGTGGAGCCTGGATCGAGATGGTTCTTGCAACCTTAGGTTCCCTGCTCTCTCAGCAACTTTTCATACTGGTGACCACAGTATCCTTCTGGGCCAGCTCCAGAGATTGGGGTTGGGGGCACTGTTTTATGGTGGTTCTCTTCCTTCCTCTGGGGCCAGTTTCAGTTGGTGTTTGGGGGAAGGTGCTCATTCCCTAAGCCCTTCTTTTGGGGAGTACACAAGGCTTGACTTTCACTGCCCTTTTATTCAATATCTACATGAAACTGGTGGGTGAGGTTTTCGACTGGCTTGGGGTTCAGTATCATCAATATGCTAGTGATACCCAATTATACATCTCAATCCCAAGTGGACCAAGTGAGGTTGTCAAGGTTGTATTTCAGGGCTGGGAGGTTGTGTAGACTTGGATAGGAAGGAACCATCTCCTAGCAAGACTGAGTGGCTGTGAATATTAGGGCCATCTAGATGTAGGAATTTTCCATCTTTAACCTTGGATGTGGTAGCACTTCCCCATTCAAGAATGGTGTGCAGTCTGGAAGTCTACCTGGACTCACAACCCCTGCTTAATGAGCAGGTGGCATTGGTGGCCAGGAACACCTTTGCAAAGCTTCATCTGATGTACCAGTTGCATCCTTTCCTAGATTAGGAGGCCCTTCAGACAGTTATTTGTGCTCTTGTGACCTCACAACTTAACTATTGCAATGTGTTGTACATGGGGCTACTGTTGAAGAACACTTGGAAGCTTCAACTGGTCCAAAATGCAGCCATGTGGACAGCGGTGGGCATGCCTCAGTATACCTATGTGATACCTCTGCTTCATGAGTTGTGCTATTTGCCAGTATGCTTCCAGGCACAATTCAATGTTGATTATGACCTATGGTATGGCATAGGACATGGTTACCTGAGGAACTGCCTGTCTTCCATGGTATCAGCCCAGCTAGTTCAATCTGACAGGGTTGGTGCACTCTGGTCTCGGAGGGTAGGAATGGGTAGGAAAGAAGACAGACCACACACACATATGCAACTAATCAGTGAAGGTAGTGCTGTTTATCACTATGCAAACATAGTGCAAAGTGTATTATAAGTGTTTGTTTATATGTATATCTATCTATAGTGACCTAGCGTAAATGTGTATTCTAATACCTAACTTAACTTATTATTCAGAATGATTTAACTAAATGACTTAGTTAAATGACTTAACTAGGATGACTAACTAAATGACTTACATTTTTCTACTTTGCTTATACAGTGGTAGCTCTAGTTACGAACTTAATCCGTTCCGTGACTCTGGTCGCAACTCGAGTTGGTCGCAACTCGAGTTAAATTTTCCCATAAGGTTCAATGTAAATACGGTTAATCTGTTCTGCCCTCCGAATTTGGTTGCACCACGAGGCAAATTTTCCCATAAGGTTCAATGTAAATACCTACGGTTAAACAGTTCTGAAACATATGCACCTCTTCCAGCACTTGGGTCCTCTTCCTCGTTAAGATCGTTACTCCTTTTGCCACATCAGCTCCTCTGATGGCATCTTTATTCTTCAAAATAGTTGAGATGGTCGACTTCGCCATCTTGTACTCCGAGGCCAGATCAGTCACACGAATACCGCGATCGTGCTTTTCTATAATGTCCTTCTTCAGTTCGATCATCACTTTTTTCTTCAAAGCCTTATTCTTGCCAAGCCTGCTCTGCATTTTCTTTGGAGCCATGCTGACAAGCACACCAAAAACCTTCCAAACGCCACAAAACACACCAGAAGCCTCACCGAACGTCTCCTTGCTACCACGATCTCGCCCACAGGAAGCCACGACCGCATGGCACCAGGGCAAATGGCCGCGGATCCAGTTCGTAGCTCGAGGCGGAGTTCACATGTTGAGGTAAATTTTGGGGGCCGGAGCTGGTCGTATCTCGAAAAATTTGTAAGGAGGGGCGTTTGTAACTCGAGGTACCACTGTAATACCAACTTTTTTTTTTAACCTGCCTTTCTTGTTTCTATAAATAACAAAGCAGCGAACATACCTAAAATTCCTTCCTCCTCCTATTTTCCACACAACAACAACCCTGTGAGGTGGACTGAGCTGAGAGAGAAGGACTGGACCAAAGTCACCCAGCTGGCTTTCATGTCTAAGGCGGGACTAGAACTCACCATCTCCTGGTTTCTAGCCTGGGGCCTTCATCACTAGGCCAAACTAGCTCCTGATAGCTTCTTCCTCCTTCCATACTCCAGGCTGAGGATGCTCAGAGCTTCTCCCCTTCATACTCTCTTGCCAAATTCTCTAGCACTGGGCCTCATGGAGTTCACCTGGCCACCAACTAGAGTCCAAGGCTGAGTCTCCTTCCTTCCTTGGGTTCAGCTGCCTCAGGCCTCTTCCTAGATTTTCTCCCTAGTTGTGGATCCTCCGGCTTCTGGATCTCCCAGCCATTGACTCTTCTGCTCCAAGCCATGTCCAGTCACTTCTGCCTCCAACAGCATCTTCTGCCCAACCCCTGTCTACCTGGTCTGGCTTCTTTATCCTTCTTTCTTTTGAACTCTGTGCACCAGCTTGCAAGTGCTTCTGAAGAGATTTAAGCTTTCCCCCCCTTTTCTCTGCAAATGCCTACGTGGCTAAGCTGGGAGCTGACAGACAGGCCACTGGAGAGAAAAAAATGTGACCTTGATAGTCACATGTAACACTACCACCCCCCCCCCCTGTTTCAGAGCAGTTCATCTTTCCATTTCCAGGTCCCTTCAATTAAACAATGTCACCTTTCAGGACCCAGGAAGTGTGCCTTCTGTCACAGCATCTGGCCTCTGGAAAGAAGTTCCCTCTGATATCCATGTGGCTCCCACCCTGCTGCTCTTGTGTTAGGGTGGTTGGGACCCCTGTCAGATTGTTTGAGACTGTGGGTGTGAATAGCTGTACTTTTCATTGGCCCTTCCTTCCTTCCTTCCTTCCTTCCTTCCTTCCTTCCTTCCTTCCTTCCTTCCTTCCTTCCTTCCTTCCTTCCTTCCTTTCTCCTTTTACAATTATTGTATTGGATATTCTATTTTTATTCTACACTATCAGAGTCAATTCGGAGTTGGGTGGTGGCTAAATCCAATAAATTAAATTAAATTAAGTCAAATTAAATTCCTTTATCCCTACCATTGCCAACAGATTCTTCCTGGCTATGGAATAGCTTTAACTAATTATTGGATTCATTGTATAGTGACAAATTGCTGGTCAACCAATAAGCACATATATCACCCAAAATCTCATCTGTTCAGAGCTGGGTGAGCGCCAAGCACTTGTCCTGGAGAACCCTATTCCAGTGGCTGATCTCCTAGCCCTTTCATTTGTAACACCTACAAATTATAATTGTAGCATTGCTAGACTCCTGGATAATGGCTTGAAGATGCTAATGGATCCAGCAAACTCCATTAGCAACCTCCATCAAATTGGGTTCTAGGTGAAGTATCTCATGACAGTATCACTTCCACTGATTCTAAAAGTTGGCATTAATTTAATGGTTGTGGTTAGAGATGGGAAATTCACCATGGGAATACATTGATCCCTGTTTAGCTTTCAGTTGGTTACAGACAATGTAGTTTGACCTGTAGTAATCCATGTAAGCTAATTGTATTTATTAGTAACAAGCCAAACAAATTTATACACACCCAATGAATTAACCAAAATGAAGTTTTCATGTCTTTGGATGCAGGAAGAAAGGTGAACATCCATTACTGTTCTCCAGTGAGAAGGTTGAATTCACTTTCTTCTTTAAAGGAATTTGCACGTTTTACAGAATACTATCATTCCACTGGCAAGGTTAGTTTCTTCCTTTCTTGTCCCATAAAATAAGCCCCAAGTTACTCATTGTGGAATAAATATTCATGCATTTGTCACTTGCAAATGTGTAGTTTTAAAAAAAACTTGAATAGTCCATTTTTCATGCAGCTGACCTATCTTATTTGGAATATTATGTTAGCAGCTTTCTTCACTCCGTATCAAAATGCAAGCAATAAAAAAAGGGAAAAGAAAAAGAAATGGGGGGAGAGAGGGAATCAACCATCACTGGAATAAATTGTTTATGTCCTAGTAGTGTGTTTAAATAGTTTTTACATGTAGAACATTAAATTTTTATCAACAAATCAAGAAAAGGACACTTGTACACAGAAATCAATTCGCTTGGCAACTATCTCCAAGGCTGATTTGTAATTTATTTTACCCATAAAACACTTTTTTTAGATCTAAGTTTATTTCTTATGGGCAGAGAGAAACTCTGGCAGCCTTTTCTGGCACCTACCTGAGACAGCCACACTGAGAGCAATAAAGATAAAGAAATTATATGGAAAGAGAAAGTAGCAATGTAGGGGAAAAGGTGTAGAATTTTTAATGCTCTTCTGTTATGTCTCTGCCTATAGATTGAGAATATGTATTTAAGAATTGCACCTTCATCCCCTGAAAGGAGAATTTGGGTTATGAAGAGGCTACTCCTCAACCCATCTCTAGACGTCTGGGAGGGTGATATCTACCTTGGCTTTCTGGCTCCACATCAAAAGTGGCATTTTTCCTCCTCCACTGGTGCAACATGGGAAGTGCGTAAGATTCTACTTATGTACAAATAAATATGATTGAACATGGATCAAAAAGGGTTAGGGTTAGAGGGTTAGATTTGGAAGAAGTGTTCCAGTGTTTGTTCAGGAGCAGCAACTCTCTGCTCTTCATTAGAGAAGCAACTATACAGTGCGGCCTGCTCTGCTTTGCTTGGTTCTCCTTGGAAGGCTGCAACACCTCCTCCAGTACCATTAGCTAAGTTTGGTGAGTGCTGGTTGGTAAATTCCCCTGACATGGTTCACCCTAAGCCCAGGGACGTTTCCACAGGCATTGGAATTGGATAACTTCATGGAGCAAAAGGTCTATTTGAGTCTACACACTCAATATTATCTCCAGGCCAAGGGCAGTAAGCCTTCAGATACCATTTTCAGGGAAACAATTATGGGAGAGGAGACTGTTTCCACCTCTTGTGTGTGTGGTTGACTAGTGTGAGATACGAAATGCTGAACCAGAATGGGCCTTGACTAGATCCAGCAGGGTTATCCCTATGACCTGATTTTGGCAGGTTATAAGTGAGAGACAGGAAAAATCTTTGCGACATTGCGAAGTATTTCACTGAAGGAAATCATGTTTTCTCTTTGCTTCAATAAACGGAATCAGAGAGAAAATCTTTTCATTGAAGCGAAGCTAGGTCACTTCACACTGGCCTGCTCTCAGTTCTCTCCTTGGAATATTGATGCTCCCAGATCCACCCTGTATATTGGGGGCAACCTCACCAGAATAGGAAAAGACCACCAATTTGTACTTCTTCAAGGGTCCTTTAAGTGTGGACCTGTCCAGACTCAACAAAGAGAATCTCTTATACTCTGCCTTGGCAATTTTTTTTACCCAATCTTCCTTTTCTTTTTCTTTCTCTTTCACATATACATAGATATGAAATCTCCTTTATCATTTGGCTCATCTTTTAAAGCTGGAATTGGTCTGAGTTCACCTTTTGTCATTAGCATGTTTAGGTTGTCATTCCACACAGTCTTGAAGCAAATCAATCACTGGTTGCAAGAAGAAAAGGAGGAGCTGTTTCTGTATCCCACATTGCTCAGTGTGGAATGAAAATCCTTATTATTTATTTATTTAAATTTGTTAGAGCCACCCACTCCAGCAGGCTCTGGGCAGCTTACAAAATTGACAAACAGTAAAAATAGTTAAAAGAATATAAAACAACACTGGCAGTCTGGATTAAAACAGTTGGAGCACACCCAGTGTGCCTGAATGTATCAGAGGGGCAGAAACAATTGGAGACAGGTGGTCTCGCAGATATCCAGGCCCTATGCCATATGGGGTTTTATAGGTGATGACCAGCACCTTGAATTGCACCCAGAAGCCCACTGGCAACTAATGCAGCTTGCGTAGCAGTGATGACACATGGGCACCTGTTACTAATTGCACCACTGCACTTTGAACCAGCCATAGCTTCCAAATGATCTTCAAGGGCAGCCCCATGCAGAACACATTGCACTAATCCAATTGTGAGGTGACCAGGGTATGAGTGACCATATGAAGGGCCTCCTGACTGAGGAAGGGGCATAGCTGGAGCATGCAAAGACCCTCCTGGCCACAGCTGTCACCTTCTTGAGCAGTAGCTGCAAGTCCAGAAGGGCCCCCAAGTTGTACACCAGTCTCAAATGGGGGAGTGTTGCCCCATGCAAGACCAACAATGGAAATGTCCCCAAATCTGGAGAAGCCAAACAGCCACAGCCACTCATGATACAGCTGAGGTCTTTTCCTCCCCATCCAGTCCCTAACAGCCTCCAGACACTGGGTCAGTACATCAACAGCTTCACCTGCACAGCTTGGGGCTGAGATATAAAGATGGGTTTCATCAGTGTACTGATGATACTGTACCCCAAACCCATGGATGACCTCACCTAGCGGTTTCATGTAGATGTTAAACAGGAGGGGGGAGAGTGTCAAGTCCTGTGACACCCCACAGTTGAGAGGCTCAGGTTGCAATCTTCCTTGACAACACCAGTTGAGACTGACCACTGAGGAAGGAGGTGAACCATTGCAACACAGGGCCTCCTACTCCCAGCCCCACCAGCCAGTCCAGAAGGATACCATGGTCGATGTTATCAAAAACCACTGAGAGATGAAGAAGCACAAGGATGGATCCACCCCCCCCCCCATCCCAGCTCTCTCAAAGGTCATCAACAGGTATGACCAACACTCTCCCCATACTATACCCTGGTCTGAAACCTGACTGAAATGGGTTCAGCTAATTCATTTCCTCCAGTATCCTCTGTAGCTGCATGTTATATTATCCCTTGTGGGAAATCCAGGTTCTGCCATGGATTTTTTCCCTGATTTCCCCTTCTCTTAGTTATGTGCAGCCACATCTCATCCACTGGTTTGAGAAGGGTCTCAAGCTAAAAGGAAAGCAAAGGACAGGCAGAAAGCTGAAGCAATTTCTGGCATCTTACCAGCTGTCACAAAAATGATGAGAATATTACATTAATTATGTTCTAGTATTTGTCTGTACTTCACTTCACTTCACTTCACTTCACTTCACTTCACTTCACTTCACTTCACTTCACTTTATGTTTGGTAGCACATCATCTTCCATGGCCGTATTCACCTGCAGAGATGACAAGGGGAGACATAAGATATCACATGTGTCATGACATCTTTGCATAAATCATGCATAGCATGTAATTTGATCACCTGCACATAATTTGTGCAATGATATTGTGGCATGTGTGATGTGTCATTATTGTGACTTTTACCATACTTCTACTTCTGGCCATGGAAGTGTAGAAATCACAGACTGTTGTTGCTGTTGTTGTTGGTCACACAGTCAGCCAGATGTTTAGACTGGATTTGGCATTTTTATCCACCTACTGAGTCCTTCCCAAGGACCTGAGAGAGGCAGATGTTGTTGTTTGATGGTGTTAAAGGTATCGTCACAGGATCTAAGCTGGTCCAAGTAAAGCTGCCTTTTGCAATTGACTGAAGGTGATTTTGTCAATGCTGATGGTCTTTAAGTGGTGCTCCAGATGTTTTGGGATTGCACCTAAGGTGTCTATAACTGTTGGTACTATCTTTGCTTTCTTTTGTCACAGTCATTCCACTTCTATTTGCAGGTCTTTGTATTTTGTGATTTTCTCCAGTTCTTTCTCTTCTATTCTGCTGTCTCCAGCAGTGTCCACTATCCAGACTTTTTTGTGTTTCTCATCAACAATTGTTAAATCTGGGCTGTTATGTGGCAAGTGCTTGTCTGTTTGAATTCTAAAGTCCCAGAGCACTTTAGCTTCTTCATTTTCTATGACTTTGTCTGCTTTGTGGTCCCACCAGTTCTTGCTTACAGGCACATGGTCTTTCTTGCAGATGTTCCAATGCACCATTGTTGCTACTTTGTCATGCTGTTGTTTGTAGTCAGTCTATGTGATCTTCTTGCAGCAGCTAACTAGGTGGTCCACTGTTTCTTCAGCTTCTTTGCAGAGGCGGCATTTGCTGTCTGTTGCTGTCTTCTCAGTTCTGGCTTTATATGCATTTCTTCTTAAGGCTTGGTCTTGTGCAGCCATAATTAGCCTATTATTATTGTTGTTGTTGTTGCTGCTGCTGTAATTGTTGTTGTCGTTTTTGTTATTATTATTTGCCACCCATGCTGGTAAACTCAGGACACTTACAAAATCCAAAAACAATAAAAACAGTAAAAAAAAACAACAACACAGACAGCCTGGACTAAAACAACCATCAGAATAACAGAGAATCACGATAGGAGCCCTACAACAAAATTGTGTTTGTCTTCTCTCAGTTTTTTGCCTACAAACAATCACTGAACTTTTACTCCTTACTATCCAATGGGTATCTGGCAGTTCACCTCTGAAGATCTCCTGTGATGTTCTCACAGACCCATTATGACCATTTTGAGAGACAGGACTTTGGATTAAGCAATTAAGCGAACTTCTTTGAGGTGGTCCAACAAAGCTTTCAGGAATGTCCATACAGTATGGCCCAAAAAAGTCAAGATGGTGGCTATGATAGTGTGATCAAAGCTCTGTCTGATTTTTATGTATGTTGCACACGCAACACATATAAGAAACAGCTTTGATTGTGCCATCTCGACTTTTTTACCACATCCTGAAGACACCCCTGAAAGCTTTTACTATATTTTTGTTTAATCATTAAAGTCAAATGGGGGTGGGATGTCAAACATCTATTTTTCATGATTTGCCTCATGTTTTAAGGGGGAAGGGTACATAAGAAACTGTGGCATAGGCTAAACTAAGACTGTGAAAATAACCAGTGATATGAATATATGTCTTCTGAGACTCCTCACCTGGTGCCTTTTACAAAGACCTGATGCTTCATCCTCAGCCAACTTGCTTTACGTTCCTACGAATACGCATTTTTTCTGAATTTTTTTCCTGCTGTATTATTATCGTTCTTGCCGTAAAAATCAGCTAACACCTATTTCTTCATAGGTGCATCTATTTAAACCTGCTTTTAATTATTTATTCAAGCAACGGAACCTATCACCTTGCATGGGAAGGGGGGAGAAGAAAGGTTTGGATTCCAGCTCGCCCACAAGCAAGTGAATAAGCAAACAAGAGGCCCCCCCCATTAAAAACAAGCAAGCAAAGAGATCTTTCACTGCAAACTGGTATGGATTTTCCATGGCTTTTTGTCTGAATGTCACTAGAACTGAATTTTAAACCAAGTGCTCATATTTGTTTGGGGATTTTCAGAAAAGGAGAAGAAATAACCGTATTTACAATGTAGTGCATAATTCATTTGCTGTGGATAGCTTCCAATACTCTTTTGTTCCCAACTTGATCCCTTGGAAGAGTTACTGTCTGTTTCTTGTTTTTAATTTATTTATATAGCTTTTTAAAAAAAAAATCCCACAATCTTCCCATGCCACCCCTCCCTGGGGGGGGGGGGGGGGACAACTCTTCCCCTCCCCAAATGCAATTGTGGTTTTGAGAAGCTTAAAAAACAGGAATCACAATGGACAGCAAAATTAACTACCAAAGTGAAAATAGCTGATCCCTATTATTTTAATAACTGTTGCCTTCCACATTTAACTTGTTTTGCCTTTATTGGCAGACAGATGCCCAGCCTCAGCTCTTGGTACAGATTTTGCAGAAAGAAATGCATTGTTAACAGAGTTGCCTCTATAAATTCACCTAAAATGAAATCCAGAGTAAATTCAAGGTCTGTTCATCAGCTCCAGAAGGAAAGTGCCATTCACTCAAAAGAGGTCAGTTGGTTTTGCTAGCTAAAGCGACATTGGCTACAAATCTGGAGAGCTTTTCTGGGGCATATTATATGAAATATGAGGAATCCTGGGGAAAGCCAGGAGAACATTGATGATGAGTGAAATATAAGGGCTGGGTGGAATGTGTTCTCCCATCAATTCAGCTTCCACCAAATTCTGCTCTCAGGAGACAGGCCGTTGAAGAATTACTGACTGATTTGCAAGAGATTCACTCAATCAAATAAAATGAAATCTAGGTTGGACAGTCCATAGACTAGCCAAGGACACAGTCTCCTTGATAACCTCCTGCTATCTTCTTAGGATCCTGACAGCAGCTCCATTCCAATTTTAGTATTATGCTAAGACCAACTGGTTATTTTAGAAATTAATCAGGGTCTAATGGCCAAATGTAATGGTATCCACTATTTTGTTTTTCTACATGAACTTACATTTAGTCATTCTCTTTCATATTCTTTTGTCTGTTTTAACATTGTTACCCACCACTATTAGTATCCTATTTCCCTCGTTTTCAGGAAGGAAAGGATACACATGGAATTAATGATTTAATTAGTATTCCACCCACCAAGGAGACATCATGGGCAACCAGAGGCGGCCATTAAAGCAACACTCTTAAACATGCTTCTGAGATAGAATGTCCATGGGACTTCTCCATAAATACATAACGTATTTCATTCTGAACCTTCTCCAAATGAAAAGGAACCCAGGGATCAGCTGGCAAGTGACATCCCTGTAAAGCAAAAGGTAAGGGCAAACTTGAAAATTCTTGTTATTGCATCCAGTAATATAATAATGAAGCAATAGAGCATCATTCTGAACAGCAACCATTATTACCTAAACTTTATTTCGAAGATTATAATTCCACACTCAATATAATATAGCATAATTCGGATCCCTTTTGGTCTCTTTGGAAGATTCTTCCTTATATTTCTGTTTCTCTTGATGAACATTGTTGAATTATAGTCTTAGAACACTTATTCCCCTACTTCATGCTTCACATGGTTATCACATTGATGTTACAAGGAAGTTCTGTTTGAAACATCATCCCTTCATTTCATGATTTTGGATCTGTGAGGCTTGGATGGGGAACCTTTTCCTTTAAGATTTATGACCTTGATAAGCAGTATTGAGTAGGACTTGGTTCACTGTCTCAGCTTCCTTGGGACAATCATCAGAATTGGTTTTTGGTTCACATTCTCCTAAACTGCAATCAAGTTGCATCAGAGATTATTCACTCTCAATTTCTCGGAAAAATATCCTGTAGCTTCTATACAAACCCATTAGTGGCAAGGAGAAAATGGCTCTACTTTATCAACAGGCTGGAGTTTGAGTGTCATGCTCTTTATAACTGAAGTAAGAAAGAAGGGTTCCAGCTTCATACTGATGGTCTTCTCCAACTCTTCCAGTTGTATGTCTAGTTTCATCACTGCAGGAGAGTGGGATATCAAATCAATATTCCATTGTTAGAGCTTAGACATGGGCAACAATCTGGAGTAAGAATTGAGAGCCAGGAGAAGCATCAGAAATGGAGAAAATATAAGAAGGCAGAACTAGAAAACAAGAGTCAAAATCAAAGAACAAGACCTAAAATTGCAAAGCACACCAGAGCAATGACCAAGTTTTCTTCAAGTTTTCTTTTTAGCAAAGTTTCACTAAACCAAGAAGCTCATTTCCTACCCAGGAAGAACCAATGATTAATCTATAAGAAGTTATTCTAGAAGTTTCTTTAGTGGGAAACTGTAAGTAGTGTTGATGTCTACATGTGAGGGCATGTTCCCATTTCTAAATCTGTGTTGAACAAGAGGTAGGGACTGAATCCATATTTATCTCCAAATGTTTAGTGGGTATATTAATGCAAATTTATCCAATTCATATTGTGCACAGTCTGATATCTGCACATTTCTAAATATTATGAAAAAGACCACAACACAAGAAAACTGCTTATATTAAGAGAAATGTGTACATGTATGCGTAAATAAGACAGAGTTCAATTAAGACTGGAATAATGAGAACTTCAGTGAATATTAACCTGTCAGAGATAACCATCCTTAGGCAAAACTGCATACATGTGCATGAAAACGCTTAAGCAGACTTAAAAGTTCTGGAGTCCTAGGTGCTCTCTGAGCTTGGCTGTTTGCTTGCAGGCATTTCATTACCCAACTAGGTAACATCGTCAGTGCTAGTGAGTGTGGGGCTACCAAGGAGAAAACTGCACTCCAACCAAAACAGGCAGGGCAAGCTACTGTATATAAACAGGGAGCAAACCGCACACTCACTAGCACTGATGATGTTACCTAGCTGGGTAATGAAACATCTTCCAGCAAACAGCCAAGCTCAGAGAGCACCCAGGACTCACAGTTCAACCCAGAGCTACATATATTCTCTTCTATTGAGACTTAAACGTTTGCAAACCGGTGCAAAACCAAAATGCAGCAAGCGTGAGATTGGGAATAGGCAAACACAGTTGGCTTGTTTGCATTACATGCTCAAGTGGCTACTGAATTAACATTTTTCCGGGTGAGCCCTAAAGAAAGCAGAATTCTCACGGGAAGCCCCCCAACAAGGGCAA
Source organism: Python bivittatus (assembly GCF_059951505.1). NCBI lineage: Eukaryota > Metazoa > Chordata > Lepidosauria > Squamata > Pythonidae > Python > Python bivittatus. Next base: position 20,773,051 of record NW_028277097.1, on the reverse strand, counting down.
ACAGCTAATAAGCTTAAGAGGTTGTGTGAATGCACTAGTTATTTCTTTTTTCTGATCAGGTGAAGCCTGTTGTGTGAACACAGACGTAGAAACTGAAATGGAAGGATTTGTCCACCCCTTGTCTCAACGGATTGTCCAGAGTGACGGAGAAGGGAGAGCATTTCAGGTAGGAGGGGGCATTAGGCAGAGTCTACACATGTGTGCTGCAACAAAGGAGGGAGAGATTTCATTCATTTCGGCCCTGAGTAACGAAGTAATGATGAAAGCAACAATTAGGCACTGCCCTCTTTCAGATGGATCAGTGACGGAACACCCAAATATGATTAATATATTGAATTCCCTTTCATGGGCAAAAGAAGAAGGCGATGAAGAGACGTACAGGAGAAAATCTTCCCCTCCACCCCCCAGAGGTCATTTCATTTCACCGATAACCCGATATACAGCAGATAAAAAGTTTCAGCTTGATTTCATGCCTGTCATACCTCCTATATCACACTGCGTTTATGGAATATTTCAAAGTGCAGATGTTCATTTCCACCTCCGATGGATCTCAAGCAAAGCTCTGCACTTGATAACGGAGAATCTTATGAAAAAGGAAGCTCCAGGAACACATTTAACCTATTCTGAACAAATTGCCTTGGCTGGTAGTCAAATATAATATTGATACTGGGACATCACTCTTACCTTATAAATACGACATGGGTTCCTAGGTCAGCCTCCCTCACTGACCTTCTTATATCCTCTGTTTCTTGGCATTATGATTTTATTTTATGGGGAGTGGGGAGAGACATGAGAGATTAGACTTCGTCAATGCCCTCCATCATCTTGCTCTTTAACTAAAAGAAGAAACAGAAGAAAAGGAAGTTACCAGAGGCAAGACAAACCAGAAATCCTCATAAGGTGCCAATGCACCAATTGATGCCAAATGGGACAGCCAGGTTGCTAATCAATGCATTGAGCTAGCCCCATGTTGAAAGTCAGATGTGGTTGCCACTGGGCACAACTGAAAGGTTCTGGCCTTTCAGGTCCTAAACAGATTAGGACCTATGGACAAGACCTCTTTATTTGCATCTAACACAACATGAAGATCAGCAGGAGAGACCCATTCAGAGAAGTCTGGCTTTCAGTGGCCTCTGTTAAGTACATGGGATAGAAACTCCTCCGGCACCATTCCCAAGCTGCAGAAGACAACCTTTTCAGTCTCCACAACCACCCCCTTCAGGAAAGATTTTCTTCTTCAACCTTCCCTTTTCCAATGGATTTACATGAAGAATGGTATTCTTCTATGGGCAGAAAGGCAGGGTCTAAATTATGGGAAGAAGCAAAGCTCAGACACCATGAATGCCTATCCCACTTAACTTGGTTTATGAGTTTGCCCTTCACGCTGAATCATAAACGATCCAAATGGGCTGAATTTGCACACCACACTAAACCAGAAAAAATAAAGCAAGTTTAAAACTAACCAATCATAGCTTTTTTGTGCAAATACGGCCATTTTGTACTCTTTATTTTTCTTTTCTTTTAGCAAATCTGGTTAATTCAGCCATGGAATCAGGAGTCTGGGGATTGCTTAAATCTTAGATAACTTTTGATTGAACTCTACTGTATCATCTATTCCAGAAGGTTGTTTTGATAGGAGCAAGTAAGAAAAAGACTCAGAGCTCTCTCACCTATATTCAAATTTAATCTATCTCTATAAAGCTGGAGAAAGTGATTTGAGTACTCCTGCAGGGTGGGACTCTAACTTGAGAAAGTTCTAATTTAACATCTCTCTGTAACTTCAACAGAAAGGATTATTCGAGAAAATGCAGTTGGGAGGTAGGGAATAAGCAAAGCCTAATTCCTAGCTTCGACATCTGGTAGAAGTCACAATGATGTCAGAGACATCATGATATTGTGATGTAGATGACATAAATTATGTAGTTTGGGTCAGTAATGCGGGACTGATAGGAATGGGTTCATTTGCATCATGACGTTTATGATGTCATTTGTCACCCTTACTCCTCTCTGTGGGTACACAAGGCTAGCTCTTCCTCTCTGGCAAAGAGGCAGACATCAGGAAGGAAACACCATAAGATTAGCATTCTGAGGACAGACTGAGAGATAAAAAGAAAATTCTGAACTCTCTACCTACCGAGAACAGAAAACATTTGTAGCTCAGGGTTGAACTGTTGGGTTCCTGGTGTTCTCTGGGCTTGGTGAACTTCCTTTCCAATTTCCAATGGGAAATTGTTGACATTTAAAATATAATTTTAATTAAGAATTTTAATTATAATAGTAAAAACCAATACAAACTAAATTTAGAGAAAGAAAATAGAATGGAAAGAAAAAATAAAACGTGCATGAAAAAAGAAAAAGAAAGGAAGAACATAATGAAGAAAAAGAAAAGAAATATATAAAGAAGTGACTTGTAACCTTCCTCACAATAAGTATAAACAAATTTATTAACTCTTTGCCTCCTATAAGGTTAAACAGATATCTCTTCATTCCATATCCCATCCTTATCTATAAGCAAATCCATAAAAAAACAACTTTTCAATCCTGGTGTCACCAAAAAGTCCACAAAGGGGTGCAAGAACTTTGCAAAAAAAAAAAAAGAAAGTCTTATTTTAACTTTGATCAAATAAACCAACTTTACAGCCCTTCCTTTTACTTCTAACAGTTTTAATCTTTAATTTACACAAATATAGTGGTAGGATTTGGTTTCCAGTCCTTTCACCATCTTGGTAGCCTTTCTCTGGACTTCTTCCAGTTTATCAATGGTTTTTTTAAATTGGAGTGTGCAGAACTGAACACAATACTCCAACGGCGGCCTGGCCAAGGCTGAGTAGCTCTTTCAGCTTCTCATTACAGGAATTAATTTCTAGTCCCCAGTCATTTTCACAGCCCTTCTCTAACCCAGTTTCAATTTGCCTAAATCCTTACTACAGTGTGGTGCCACAAATGAGATATGGTATTCAAACAGAATGGAATTGTTATACCTTGTGATCACTTGCACAGAATACATAGGCTCTCCAAACAATTCAGAAATCTGATAAAATCATATTTGGTTAAATACTGCTGAGAATGACAACAGCAATAAAAGCCCTATCAGGGTGTGGTCACTATGTCCTAAGCCATGAGATGTCAGCTTCTAACCAAATGTGGTCAGTTGCATGGTGATAGCAGCAGAAGAAGACTTGGTTGTCCAATAAAAATGGACTTAAACAAAGTTGTATCTATAAAGGCCACGTAAGGGTCAACTTTCTCTCTGTTAGAAATTGGTGCCCTTTCTCAGCAGCAGCGTCTAATGTCTCTCCCCTAAACTGAAAACCCAACAAAAAGAAATGTAGAGGAATAACGATTGAGGCATTTGCGCTCTGTAGTGCACACATGGACATGTTTCTGTTGAAGTGTCCATCTATGTGAGAAATTGAGGAGAAATGCAATGCATTTGCAACTTAATACAACTTCCCCCCCCCCCAATTTGTACTTCCCTGTCCAGTAAGCAAACCACTCCTTACTTTATCTGCATTTTGCAGTGCAGCTCTCTAATTAAGATGCATGCAAAAATGTATATTTTGTGAAAAGAACAGAGTGAAAGGGATGATGTCAAACCATCTTGTTTATGTTTCTTAGGAAAAAGGGGTTCCATGAAGTGTGCACTGAAAAGAAACCCATTCTGATTTCCAAACATTTTTCATCCTGGGGCTGGAATCCTAAAGGGCCATTTAGGTTCTATGCTCAGTACAGAAATCCAAATTCAAGCATTCGAGCCAGAGGGGTGTCTAATCTCTGCTTCAATACATCCAATTCAGGGCAACTCACTACCTCTCTGGGTTCTGAGTTGCATTGTTCAATTTACTGTTAGGATGGTCTCCCTCTACCAGCAATGTTCAATCAAAATGCACCTTTTTGTAACATACATTCAGTATTCTTTCTCCACCCCCACTGGATTGAGAAAATTGAAACGTTGAAATCCTTTCAGGTATCATATTTCCACAAGTCCTCTCTTCTCAAGGCTCTCCAGCTATAGAATCATAGAGTGCAAAGGGACCTAAGAGATCATCAGGTCCAACCCCCTGCACACTGCAGGATTCACTACACCATTCCCAATAGGTGACCATCCAGCATCTGTTTGAAAACCTCCAGTGAAGGGAAAGAAACTACCATGCACTAATCTATTCCACTGATTGACAGCTCTTATAGTCAAGACGTTCCTCCTAATGTCTTATCTGAATCTACAGCCTTGAAGTTTCATCCCATTGGTTCTAGTCTTATTCTTGATAGCAAGTGAGAATAAATCCAAACCCTCTACAAGGCGACAGCCCTTCAGCCATTTGAAGACAGCTACCATGTCCCCTCTCAACCATCTTTTCTGACAATCTTTTTCCCTAGCATCTTGGCTTGAGCATGAAGTGAAGGAAGAGAGAATATTCTCATTATTTCTCCTTCCTGATTGCATGCATCAAGAGTTTGGGGAGTAACCAATCTATCTGAAGTGATCTTGAGGATCTGCCCTGCCAAGGGGAGGTCAGAATGGATGAATTATTTCTGTTAATAATTGCAATTAAAATGAAGATCTTCAATGCAAAGGAGCAGTGAATTAGGAGAACAATTAACTGATATTTTATAGTCATTGAGATGATGGGTAAGAACTGATGAAATGGTACAGTTGAAAAGGTTTTTAAAATGTGCCTTTGTGTGCAAGGAACGAAGGGAAAATGATGAAGTGAGTGAGTAAGAATGTGGCTATCACTGTTTGCTTTTTAATCAGAATCATGGGACAGATGGACACTTCAGAGTGAACTGTTTAACACTCCTCCAAAGTTTAAAGCAGAACCCTATTTAAAGAAAAGGAAATAAGTATCTTTGTCAATAGGAAGACATAAATCCTCACTTTTATTTCTTCCTTTTTTTCTATACCATAATCACATATAGCCTTGGAAACCATGCAAAGTGTCTTAAACATCACTGGAGAAATCCAGATATAAGCATGACAACCCAGGAATATTTGCATTTTCCTCCCTGTGAACTAGGAGAAGCGTGTTACTTATTTCCAGGATAGGAATACTGTTGCCATTTATGTGATTCATTGCACAGGGGTTGGGTTGAACTTCTAGAGCAGGACAGACCCAGGACTGTTCTGGGCAGGGTTGGGTGGATGCCCATGGAAGCTCCTTGTTAAATTTTGGTGGACAACCAGAATCCCTTTGCTTAAAAACAAGTTTGTAAAATTTAATGTTGGAACCATGGAGGATAGGAAGATAATACAGAGTGGAGTACTGAGGAAGGATCTGCTCCCAGGTGCCTGGTTGTGTTCACAGAAACTATGGTAGGTGCACAAGGGCTGTAGCTCAATCCCACTGGGTGGGAGAACACTTGAGGAAGACCCCACCCCCAAGAGGGCAGATTGACACATTGTTACCTAGTTGTGTCAATCATTCTACTTTCCCTTGATCAACTTGGTTCCAGATCCACAGGAGGAAAGAAGAAGTGAAACAGGCTGGCTTTCTTTTCCTGGACTCCAAGTAAAGACTTTCCTTAGCCCTCTCCTCCAGCTTCTGTGACTGGAAAAAAGTCTGGCCTAGAGGCCACTCCACTGCCCAGGTAAGATAAAAATGTTTAATCAACTCTCATACCTAATTTGCTATAGTTGTTAAAGAATCCAAAAAGAGGAATCAGGAGTGTTCTGTTGCTGTTTAAAGTAGAAGTATAGACTTTGCTAATCAAATCTTATTAGATATTAGTGCCTAAACTTATCAGAAACTTTGAGGATATCTACAAGGTGATCCCTAAGGGTTCCAGTACAGAGTCTGGTCTTTACTCCCCATTAGTGAAGCAGGTTCACACAATAAGCAATTTAAACTGACTAATCAATGTTTTAGTAGACCCCATCAAGTGTTGTGTAGGTAATTCCTTCAATAGCTATATAGTATAATGCTGAAACATGGTAAAATCCTCCTGAGATGTGGATTTAGGTAAGTTTGGATCCACCATGCCTGGACATGTTATTTGCCCAGAGTTGTCGAGAGTTGGGCAGCATGTAAATTTAATAAAGAATAATTGTTTAATAGAGTGGTCAGCAAGTGGGGAGGGGAGTTTGGATTGGCCTCAATAATTCAGCTGGATATGAACCCAACAGGTATCCACTTAACTGGGCTCTCCTTTGTGTCTATAGAAGCCAACAATTGCTTTCCAAGAGATCATATTCTCTAATTCCTAAATATGAGGATGTCCCAGTTTGATTATTTAAAAGTTTGCACAGTCTGGCTCTGGTCCTGCCCTGCAAACATAAATCTAGAAGGTAAAGTGGGCAAAAGTGGACAGAAAGTGAACTGGAGATGACCATCCAGAAGTAAAAGCATAATATCCATGCTGCATGAGGGAATCAGGCCTCTATAACTTTTCCTTGTCAGGCCACATCTGGAATTCTGCATTAATCTATGAGTGCAATATTTTAAGATGGACATTAACAATGACAAGAGGATAGCTGGGAGGATAGCTGGAGAGGAAACCCAATTATATCAAGAATAGTTGAGGAGCTTGGCATGGTTATCCTGAAGAAGAGAAGGTTAAGGAAAGATATGGTATCTTTCTTCAAATGTTCTGGAAAGCTGTCCTGAGACAGATAAGCATGCATTGTTTCCTGTATCCCCAAAGGATTGGCTTGAAATCAGTGGGTAGAAATCAGACCTTCTGCACTGCCACGACATCCTCAGGTGTGAAAGAGGCAGTCTGTCAGGGGCTTTTTCAGAAATTCCAGTTCTATTGACAATTTTCGATTGACCGTTCCTTTTGGAACCTGCTGAACTTGCAGTGGGAATGCACAGACCCTTATGCCTGCAGAGAGGTCATGTGAACAGATATACCACGTAGAATCTACCAGAATGTTCTCTTCCTCCTTTCATGTTCATTAAATCTTTATAAAAGCTCAAAAGTTTTAACCCATGTCTCTCAGACCCAACCTTAGGTCCTTCTACAGTTATATTCCGTTAATCTCCTTGCCTATTTCACAAAGGAATATCTCTTTCTGTCTAGCTATCATTTTGTATCGAGTATATGATATATAAAAAGGTAGGAAAGAAAGAAGAACATCTTATATACTAAGCCCACACACACACACACACACACACACACAGAGTGATGACTGACTGTATACAATTCAATTATGAAGTTTCAGCATTTAATTTACTTATCAAGTAGGGGAAAAAAATCAGTTACCGTCCAGATTTCTAAGTAATCCTTCGAAGGGGACTTTGGAGGTAAAATGCTTATTCAAATACAAATAAAGAGGTAAGATCTAGAGATCATTGCATCATTGACACAGAATAGAAGTCTGCTCAGCCTTTTGATATCAGGGTTGTTGTTGTCCGCAGTCACAAAAAGCAGTGGCAAACCTCTGCATGATTGCCAATAAAATTTCACCAGGTTTTAACTCAACTTGACGCAATTTTTAAAATTTCGATTGCCCCTCTGCACTTTGGGGCATGTGACACCTACTCTGAAGCTCTCTAAATGATGGCCTAAACCAGTATTTGTAAACCTTGGCAACTTCAAGATGTGTGGACTTCATCTCCCATAATTCTTGCTGGCTGGAGAATTCTGGGAGTTGAAGGCCACACATCTTGAAGTTGCCCAGGTTGAAAAACACTGGCCTAAACTATGCACTCAACCTAGTAGCTCCTACAAAAGCATTGCCAGTGACTAAAATAAATAATAATTTCTAGCAAGATTATAATAATAAGTTCTAGCAAAATTATAGTAATAATTTTTAGCAAGAGGAAGTGTAGCTGAGTTGCCAGCCTGAGCCTTATCTGTGCCACATTTCCCATTAATAATAAGAACATTATTGGTCAGTCTGGGTGATTTTGGGCTATCATGTTCAGAATTTTATTCCAAACATGCTTATACTATTCTGTGCAAGTCATGATCTCTCATCTAGAGACCATCTTATAAGTCCATATGCTATTACCCACATTTTAACAATTTCTAGGTTTATATAGTGTACTGACACACACTGAAGATGTGTTAAAATAAATAATTGTAATTAAAAAAAAAGTAATCTGGACCTTGGATAAAGCTGAGTCTAATTTTGAACGTTACCTGTATTTAGAAGAATATCCCTGGGACATTTTGAAAACCTTTAGGCTTTCTTAGAAGAAGGAAAAATAGGGACTGCAATCTAGCACTTAGTTTGGAAGTGGGCGTGGTAAAAAATGACAAAGGTAAAGGTAGGTGACACACAGAAAAGTATTGTGGGTGGTTGGAGAGTCGGGTAGGAAACAAGTCACCAGTAAACCTGATAAATAGGAGTTTTGGACCACCAAGGCAAATGTTTTTTGTTGTTTATTTATTTATTTTTATTTATTTTTACATTTATGGTCAAGTCCTCCATAGAAGGACTTGACCATACATTTTTGTGGTCGAGTCTTCCATAGAAAAGTCATTTGTGCTGATGTCCACCACACACTCTAAATATTCCAAATTTGATCATTAGTTCACCAAATATTGGAGATCTCAGGTCACTTCTCTAATCACTACACTGCAGTCTTTCAGTTCAGCTGGATATTCATGTGACCTACTAAGGCTCCATTGATCAGAGGCATTCATTCACCCCAAGTAGGTCACTTGAAAACCGGCAAGATGTCCTTTCTGTTTAGTTTGTATTTGTATTGATTCTGACTTCCATTAACTCCCGAATCCCTTGCATAGCTATTGGCCTTAAATATCTGGAACATATCTTGCAGCAAACCTGGAGGTGAATCTAGCTTTTTTCTGCACAGTCTAAATCAGTGTTTCTCAACCTTGGCAACTTTAAGACGTGTGGACTTCAACTCCCAGAATTCTCCAGCCAGCCATGCTGGCTGGAGAATTCTGGGAGTTGAAGTCCACACGTCTTAAAGTTGCCAAGGTTGAGAAACACTGGTCTAAATGTTCAAGGAATTTAGAATGAATCTAAAATAGGACCATTTTACAAATTTCTCACTCTTCCCTACACCAGATCTTGCAACATCCTTTCTTGGCAATCCATCCCTCGAGCAAATTCCCTACAGACTGGGATATTTTCCTATTGCTTGTCCTTGTTTCCCACCAGGAAAACCACAAAACTTTAACCAGGAGAGGGTTCCTTTTAAGAATCTACTTCATGTAAACAAATACTTCTGTTATGTTTTTGTTCCAACTGTTTTTTTTTTTCTTGATAGACAGTTGCCCACAGCTCACTGCTTGCTCTGTTCAGTGTACTTTAATTTTGAACTTTTAGATTTTTTTTTTTCAGCAGCCCATTCAGAAGTAAATTCTCAGGGAAAATTGAGCTTTGTCATGGATGGATTGTTGCTGTAATAATTGGTCACATATCTTGCATGAAACCTTTCAAAAGGAAGGCAAATGAGAAGGAAATGAAATTCATTTCATACTTCTTCAAGCACGCTAAAAGACTTTCTCTGCAAGTCATTGGTAAAGTACCACTAGTTTATTGGAGATTCACATAACTACCATTACATTATGCCTTGTCACAATTTCATATATTGGGTGACTGCCTACTCTGCACTCACGGTTCTTACCAAGCTTCCTTTATAGGCTCTGATCAAGGAATATAGCCTCTCGGATCAAAATGTATAAACCCAAGGACTGACATAAATAAAAGTACTTGAAGCAAATGGCGACATTAGGGCCAGAGGTCAATGAAAAGTAGAAGGGAGAAATGACAAGGGGGCACGCCTTGTGATGTATTGAAAAATGAAGAGAAGGGTAGAAAAAAGAGTGGAAAATTCTATCGGAAAGTTCACTCTCAGGAGAGAGAGATACGATCTACATGGAAGGATCTCAGCTGGATTATCACCATTAATCCATGTCATTTCTTTTCAGCTGAAGCCTAAGGCTCAGTGAACCTATCTGTCTCATTTTCCATCCGTTTCTCATGCTACTTATGGCATGCCTTTCCATGTCTGATGTATGGATCTGACAAGCAAAAATGCATGCAAAAATTAAGGAGCATTTTCTTCCGTGTTTCTCCTGAACCATGCATTTTTGTCTCAGGAATTAATATGCTTTTGTTGTTGTTGTTATTGTGGAATGTATGAGGGCAAAAAGAAAAAAAAAATCAACGTAGCCAGGGAAAGAGAGAGAGAAAATTCAGACTTCCCATTTAAACATACAAGTTCTTCACTGAGGTCATAATTATGTAAAAGGGGTCTTCCAGTAGCCATCCTAAACATATATGTACAATTTATATAGGGGTAAACCAAGAAAACATGCATGTCCCTTGCATTAAAAAAATAGACTGTTTAAGCCATGCACATGCAGTTCAGTTATAACCCAGTAACACTGCATGGTTATACATTCATTTTGCAGAGAATGAAAAAATCTACCTTGCATGCAGACTTCTAATTTCAGATAAGTATAATTGTATACCCATTCATCTCAATTGCAACCATATGGAAAAATGAGGAAATTATCTTTTCTGGGCAGCTGTGCAGCTTAGTTTTGTGACTGTTCTGGCTGCCTACCATTTTATTTACCCAGAATGCTCCCAGGCTGAGTATCTACCACATTTCTAGGCATCTAGAGGCAAGCGAAGAGGCTACAATCCAGGAATTTGATATCCTTTAATTTAACATTGATTAAGCATGAAAACAAAGTTCATGTAATTATTCCACATGGGTTTAATAGGTCCTGTTACAGTTCAATGGACAATTTTAATGGTGTTCTGAAGACTGCACACCCAAAGCTTCAACCCTGGGCCTGGAAATGTTTCTGTATTGCATTGTATTTGTATTGTACAAGTGACATTGCAAGCTTAAAAACAGCCATATTGGATCAGGTGAAAAGCCAGCATTTTATTCATCACAGTAAACAATCAGCCTTTGGGGTTCTTGTAAGCAGGAGATGGAGACATGTCCTCCTCCCACTGTTGTTTCCCTTCGAATGGTATTTGTAATTGTGCTACAGAGGTAATACTGAGTCTTCAAGACCAATAGTCCTGTGATGGAATGTATCTACAAAGGTGTGTGTGTGTGTGTGTGTGTGTGTGTGTATGTCTGTGATGTGGTGGATTGCAGTAGAGAGCAGGATTCTCAGGAAGGAGGGGGTGCATCTCAGGAAGGGCAAAGAGTTAAGAGGCAACACAATCCAGAGCAGGGGCGTGGGAAATGTAAGAAGTTTAGAATAGCCACTCCCTAGAATCTCCCAGGGTATGTCCTGGGATTACACCATATAGACAGCAAGATTCTATCTGCATTGTGTAAGCAATACAAGTACTGATTGTGGATGAACTGTTTCCCTATTGTTCTTGGATTGGGCCTGACAAGTCCTTGATAGATCAGGTGTCATGGTTTCCTCCGAATTGGAGGACTCAGAGGTAGAGGAGACTTTGCCACCAGGATTCCAGCCTCAGGACTGAGGGAACAATCAGCCACTCAGTCAGCAATGACCCAGCTGCAGGATGAGTTAGATGATGGAGGTCCTGATTCCAGATGGCCACCCACTCCAAAGAGGTGCTGATAACTCCTGAGGCTGAGCAAAGAGCCCTTCAGGAAATAAAAGTAGCAGTGACCTTAACTGGCCCAAATGAAAGCCCATCTATACTGGTCCAACTGCTGGCAGCCAGCTTCTCTGTTGGAAGAAACCACTCCAACTTTGGTTCTGCATTCTTGTGTCTCTGAATCCTGCATGCTTCCTGAACCTCTGATTGGCTGATTACCCTTCCTGTCATCTGAACATCTGGACTGTTTCTGGACTATACTACCCATGGGCTGATTCAGTTTAGATAAAACCCACTCAGTATAAGTTCCCACTCTCTAGTAAGTGTTGGTGGGGTTTGGGGGGTTATATACACATAGGCCTCTGCTGGCCTTTGCCTATAATCACTTGCAGCTAGAGGTAAACCATTTGTAACTTAACTCTGTAGGCATGAAACAGGACACCTGTCCTCTGTGAATTTAAACAATCCTGTTTTAAAGCTATTCAAGATAATGGCCATCACCACAATTTAAATCTGTGCTGTTTCAGGATATTCCACTAAACAAGCACTGCCTTCCATTCATTGTTAAGTAACATTTTTCTTTTCCTTAGAATGTCCTGGAACAGTAAAATATATATTTTTTTTGGGGGGGGGTCTCCATAAAACAAATGGGTGTTGCAAGAAACAACTAGGGAAACAAATTTCAATAGCTGGCATCCAAAAGAGGATAATAAATGCAAATAATAAAATTAACATAAATGCATTATGAAACTAGGGTGATTTTAATAAACAAATATGAGCACCAGTATGAAAATTAAAATTGAAAGAACAGAATAGAATAGAATAGAATAGAATAGAATAGAATAGAATAGAATAGAATAGAATAGAATAGAATAGAATAGAATAGAATAGAAAAAAAATGCACCCCCTTTATAAGAAAGAGACTGAGAGAAGAAATGGAAATTCATCGATTTGAAACACTTTTCTCAGTACACATAAACATTAAAAAGGATGAATATGCTTCTTTTGTTTCTTTCCATTTCTTCATTGGTTTTCACTTAAAAAAAAAATTGCCATGAAAATGTGTGCATTTTTCTACACATTTATCCTAAGATACACATTCTTGGGTGTATTTCTTAAACAAACATTTTTGTGAGATATTTTCACCAATATAGTAAGTTTTTTGCTTCGTACACCTCTGTGTTTTCCATTATATGTGTTTTATACACACTGTTGACTCACAAACTATGTTCCAAAGTTCAAGAAAGTAGGATTTGGAGAGATAGCTCTTCCAGTCTGCATACAGATTCCTAGAAAAAGAACTGGGGAGGTTCACCTTAAATGCAAAGTGGTGAAACTCCTCACTCATTGTTTAGAACTAACATACCCTGTTAGTTGCATCGGGGAAACACCAGCCTAGTGAATAAAGAAGACAGATGCATGGATCCAAGTCTTATGGTTGCATTCATTCCAGGAGTAATGAGATTTGGGGGGGAAGGGGGGAAGTGGTCCTCAGCTCTGGGGGGAAGGGGAAAGAGGTCCTCAGTCCATCCGGAAGTGCCAGGGAGAGAAATACCAGCATCCAAGATGTGCCTTGAGGCAACTAGCATTAATTAAGATTCGATAGCTTGCAAACAATTATGACATAATTAAAGTAAGATTCTTGCTATAGTATAACAATAAGAAATGACTTTTAGGAACTGTGAGTACATCAGGAGCAAAATGAGCAATATTTACTAGTATTAACACTATTAAAATGGCTTTTGAAGACAAACCTAGGCCATTATTATTCAGAGAAACATTCACATTTGAAGATATAGAACATCACTAATTAAATCTCTTTTCTTTCTCTCTCTAGTTATATGTTTGGGGTGTTTGAAAGAACTGCTTTAACAGAATCTATTTTAATGGCCTTGAATTAGCTAGCTTCAGAGACAGAACACTTAGCGGGCGGTTGATATCTACTGGAAGAGCTTTATTATTAGTAGTATTTTAAAGGTCATGAAGTTGCATTTAAGACCTTTTACTGGCACCAAAACACAGGCTCTTGAGTCCTTTAATGTTTTGTATTCTGCAAAATTGCACCAAGGAACTAAACTGCTCCCATTAGGAGGTTCTGTTAACTTGCTTCCCGTAGTTGCTCTTCCATTGCTCCTCTGTTGTTAGTGGACAGTTTGATGGTTTTGGGGTGTTATTGTTGGGTTCCTTCCCCGTCCCTCACAAAGCATTGTGTATGTGTGTTTGTGTGCATACACACACACCACTATACTCATAGCTGGCCAATAAAAGCATGATGAACTGATGTGCAAATTATATATTTTGTGTCATTGTGTCCTGATCCATGTCATTGTGGCTTATTCCAGACACCAACATGCACACTTTTAAGGTAAGCAGTCAAGGACAGGTGCAAGCTTTCTTCTCATTCAGGGTGAAGTGGTGCATTCCAAGCTGTATCTGATGTTCAGGAATCCTTATTTTTGCTTAGTTGTCAATTCCTAACTGATTATTCACTGAAGATGTTTATAAGTAATACAATGTCAAGGTAAAGGCCATTGAAGAAGGACAAAGAAGAAGACTTTTAAGCAATGTAATCAACGTTCTTGGAGTTGTGTTTAAAGTATAATTTCTAGGGTTTCCCTCCACCTCCTTTCCCACAAATTGCCATGTTTATTAGTCTTGAGGATGTGTTGATCCTTCAATGCTGTTATATGACAATGGTGGGATCTATGGGTTTTCTAAGCAGTCTCCCACCCCAGAATTAACCAGATCAGAACCAGCTTAACCTGATTATTGTAGGATCTGGTTGTTCTAGGCATATGTTTCAGATGATCCATTATCTATGATCCAGGCCTGTGACTCCAGAATTGTGACTTTTTGCCAAGCTCTATTGTGACAATTCTTCATTCTCCTTCACAAAAGATGAGACAAACAAATTAAACAAAAGTGAAGCAAATTAAGGCAAATTATACAAACACAAGCTCAATGAAGGCAAGTTAAATTAATTAAGAAGAATTAATCTATTCTAAATCTGAGGAGAGGTTACCTCCAGATACGAATACAAATTCAAATATTCATCAGAGGCATTGAATGCCTGAATTTGAATCATGGTGTGGAAACCAAAATCCCAGTCATTTCTAGAAGACTGCTAACTGTGCATAGTGTTTTGATAGCCAATATAAGAGCTATGGATTACAAGAAGCTTCTCACCTGTCCATTTGATCCACCCTTAACCCAGCATGGAGGAACCTCCAATTAATTTAACACACTGATCCTTCTTTCTTCCCCCAAGATAAGAACATGGATGTTAATTAGTAAGATTTATCCCACATTTGTAAGAATACATTTAGGCAATAGACTCCAATCACCTGCTGCATGCAGAAATCCAGTTTAAAGCATCTCTATCACATAGTGGTAGGGTCTGTGCTTAAACACATCTGGGAAGAAGATCCCAAAATCTTGCTGGATCCTGAACGTTATTAAGTTTCTCTGATTATTACAGTTATTAGCTAATGCACCCTAAAATTACAGTTGCCTTTTTGCAATCATATTGTGTGGCTGAGTCGTACTCAGTAAGCAGTCAATGACAATTCCAAATCTTCACATGTATGATTGCTAAGCCAAGTATTGCCAATCAACTTAGGCATTTGATTTCTAATTTCTAAGTGAAGAGATTTGCATTTGTTGCTGTTAAATTTTATTCTGCAATTTTCAGCCCATTTCTTTTGCTTGTTAAAATCACAGTGATTATTATTTTCCTCTTCTAGAGTATTAACTGTCTTATCCACCTTAAGCCAACTCACTCAGAACTTTGTTGCAAGTTGATGAGGAACCGCTGATGATCACTCTGAGTTCCATTTTCAACCCAGGTTTGTAACTATTTTTTTTTTTTGTGTGTGGCATGACAAACAGACTACCTGTAACTATTTATTTCTTTAGATATCCTGCCCCAACAACTCTGGGCAGCTTCTATCCAATGCCACCTGCCTATTTTATATCCAAACTGAGAATTATGGCTATCTAAATATTTCTCCAAGACAGGACAATCAGGTATACATGTTCATTTCTTCTGGCCCTCTAAAAAGCTTAACAAAAGAACTGTAGCCTCATTCTTCTGTTTTTCTAGATGTCATTGTTCCACTGGGAAGTATATTTTGGGACAAATTTGTTTATGGATGGTATTGCCCACTTAGATAATTTCTACATTTCTGGCCACTAAGGAAGGAGTGTAAGCAGAAGAAGTAAGGCTGGGAAAAAGGGGAAATGCATCCATTTTCAACTCCAGCTTTCTCAACAGATGTTTGGCATGACTGTTTCAATAATAGTATTGAACTAGACATTACTTTCTGCAAACCTGTGGCATAGCTCACAGAACTAGTGACATGGACTCTCTGGATGTTTTTTCCCTCCCTAAAGAGAGTTTGGAAACCTCCACAGAGCCATGTTGTCAATAGAACATAAAATAAATAGCACAACATTCAAAGGAATAGCTCTAGCTTTGGGAAGAAATCAAAGCAAGCTTTCAGACTTTGAAATCCTGAATGACCTAACCACTTCCTTCATATATGATTATGTGATCTGGGTTCATCCTGAGAAATGTTGTCATTTGGAAAGAGGCATTTACTGAGCAAGGTCCTGGTGCCCTTTTCGTAGACTTCTTCTATCTCCCTAAGCTTGACTTCAGAGGAGCTTTCAGAATCTAAGTAATATCCATTGGCTGAAATTTGCCTTGGCAACATCCTATACTTTCTGAACTTGGCATGATTGACCTTTACTGATGATAGCTATTGATAGGTGATTCCCTCACCCATTTTTTCTTCTTCTCCCAATCTCTAAAACATGACATACTTTTTGGAATGAATAAATAACATTTTGAAATAGATACAGCCAACATCTAGTGGTACAGCTATTGATTGCAATAGGCTTATGGATGCCTAACAGTGAAGTGCTTTCTGGTCCGCCTTAGAAAATCCATTGTAAAATAAAGATAAGCATTTAAGTGGATGTTTGACTAAGTAAATTAAAGCCTTGTGGCTCTTTTCCTTTTTAAGATTCCATGCAGCTACCTGAGATAGTCCTTCGGCCTGAGAAAAAGAACAGAATATAAAATTATCTAAGCCTGAAAACAGAAATGGACACTTCCAAAATATTACAGAACAAGCACAGATGGACATTCCTTTCATATCTACTGAGTAGCAAATTCCCCAGAGTCCAAAAAAAAAAAAAAAAAAGCAGAGATAAGATCAAAGGCATCAGCATTCTCATTAATAAATGAGGGCTGCAGTATATATCCACTTTCCAAGATTCTGTAACCTAACCACTTTTTCCTTGCAATAGACCTGATTAAGAAGACATTATGAGAGTCTGTCTTTCTTGGTTGTGAGCTGACAATATAGTTCCACTAAGCCTAGCTTTCTAGCAGCACATACTGACAGAACATGCATAAGTGATGGAGCACCTAACTGCACCTGCCATCCTGGATTAAATTCATAGCTCCGGCATGGTCAAATGTGATAAGGCCTATTTCTGAACTGAGCCATACCATGTTTTAACATCCATCTGTTCCATCATAGAAGAAAAGAACATGGCCCTTTAAATCAAACCAAAAAAATAGAGGGGGGTAGTAGGAATGATGGCAAACCAGCAAGCCACCAGCAATGCCTTTGCCAATAAACAAGCACAGAGTCCAAACTCTACCGCCTCCTCCCTGGGGGGGGGGGGGGAAATGGTTTGCAAGAGAAGCATCTCAAAAATCATGCTTCTGAAAGATGCATAGAAAAAAGGGTAAGGTAGAAATGTCCTCCGGTTGAGTTCAACCCCTGGTGACTTCATAGATACAACCAAGCAGTTTTTTTGAGCAACAGAAGTGGTTTCCTACTTTCCTACTACTATTTCCAGTTTTGTTTTGTTTTTTACTTTTTACTTTTTAGCTTAGTTTAGAGCTCTGGGACTTTCTGGTTGTTTCTCATCCAAGTGCTAACTAGGCTTGGCCCTACTTAACTTCTTGGCCCAGACAAGATCATGGTTTTGATGGTGGTGGACTGTTTGAAAATGGGCCATAGGAGTTGCTGGTTGATAAGTTAGAGCACCTAATTGCACCTGCCATCCTGGTTTGTAGAAGTGTTATTTGTTTGTCAATGGGATGAAGACTTTAAAAGACTGCTGACCTCTCAGATGGCTATGATGATGACCCACGATGCCTTGAACTGACAAGTAGAGCCCCTGGAGTGATATCCTCATTATTGAAGGAGGTGGCATGGTTTAAAAAGCAAATCTGATGCAGAATTTAATTCCAATTGGAAACTATTCTTGGATTATATATGGATTTGTGCCACATTCAAAATTTAGACTTGCTGATATATAAGGTTTTATCTACTCTGAACTATAATTTATAGTATTGACTTAATGTATGGCTTATTGTTTGTAGTTTTGTTAGTGATTTGGACTGTGTTAACCAAGCATGCTTAGCTTAAAGTTCAATAGGGATATTTGGGTTTTCTTTCAAGAAAGAATATAAAACATTTTACAATAGTATACGTTTTTAATGATATATTGAAATATAGTAGCCTTCATAATATCTTAGATCCATTGTTTATTCACCTGTACTTTACTATTTAGCCTTTATTTCCTAATTTCTTATACAGTATGTTTTGTGTGTATCTTTACTTGTATTCCTCCAACAAATGCTTAATTTCTTAAAAAAATGGAGATAGTATGGCTCTGATCCTTGGGGAGCTTTTGAATAGGGACTGTCCAGCATGGTTGTGGGAGACAGAGGACAAGCTAAATGAGTCAGGGGTGGCAAATGCAGACAGGCAGCTATGGAACCAGTGATCAGATGTCTGGCAGAGACCCACTCAGAATTGCACATGTCTCCACTTAACAACTGAAATGTGACAACCTCATTGTGATGGTGGTGCTGGTGAAGATTGTTTTTCAGAGGCTGGTAATGGTTGTGGGTCAATTTCCCTAGGCTTTCTGACTACTCAAGGGTAGGGACAGCAGTCCAGGTGTTGCAGAGGGCTTTGTTGCAAGGTACTGGTTTTAGGCATCAGCAGGAATGGGACTGGGAACTGGCTGAGGATCTTTTGAGAGGACCAGGCAACATCCTGCAGTTGGAATATGACTTCCCTTGTGGGGGAGTAGCCATCATGCCCCTTTAGAGGACTTGAGGGACCTGGAATCCAGTCTGCTTTTTCCATCTGGCAGTGGCTTCAGGCTTTTTCAGCTATGCCTTCCCAAAAGGCAGATGAAGGAGAGGCAAAGACTTATGAACTTCTCCAAGATGGGGCAACGGTGGAAGATGTGGGGTCGGGCATGCTGACATTTTGATGCTTGCTTTCCTCCCCACTAATCCAGCCAGCCGGCCGATCTCTCAATTGTTTTCTTCTATTGGTTTCAGCTGCCATTCTTCCTAGTTTTTGTTATTGTATTTTATGCTATTTGTGTTCCTGTTATGGCTGCTCTGAAACTCAGGACTGATTTCTTCAATATCTGGTTTAGGTTTTGGCTTGGTTTATCTCAATGTTCATTCAGTCTTGACTGCTGAACTGAAAACCACACTTTGAGGCAGAAGGGGCACCTGGACATTTTCTAGTTTACCCATTGCTGACTATTATTATCGTCATCATTAGAATTTTACCATGACAGGCCTGGTAAGAGTGTGGGTAATTGGGAGTGGTCTAGATGTGTGACTGTGAGTCAATGGTGAATGTTGGCCTGGGGTTGGGATGCTGAATGTGAAACAGAAGCATCGTTGATACCTGGAGTACCTGCCAAGGGGAGGGTTGGACTCACTGGCATATGGAGGAATGGGAAAGTCAGGGAGAATATGAATATTGGGTGGTTAAGGGCAGGAAATAACCAGTGATGATGGGCTGGGGGAGGTATGGTGAGAACCAGGAGGTGAGCCACTCCTGGGGACCATGGCCTTTGTGTTTAGTCCTGATCCCACATTCTAGCCCCCTCGATGCTACCCTTTTGTTGGGTCATCAGACCTTAGTGATTCTGGTCTCCAGCTGCTGCTACTTAATGTCAGTTCAGCCTATAGTAAGGCCTCCCTCATTCATGATATAATAATAATTGAGAGGGCTGATCTAGCATGTATCTCCAAGGCCTGGCTGGGCACTGTGGTGGGGTGTCCCTCTCACAAATATGCCTGGCTGAGTTTCTTCAATTTCAGGGAAGAGGAAAGGGAGAGACTTTGATCATTCAGGAGACAATTGCAGCCTACAGGAGTGCCACTCTGCTGATCTGAGACCCTGTTCATGAAGTTGAGCCTTAGGGATCAGATGTATTGCTGGTCTTGTAGCAGCCCCCCTGCTGCATAGCTACTTCCTTACTTAAGCTGTTGGTCAACATGGCCAAATTTCCTCAGGCGTATGGTCTTGGGGAACTTCAACCTGCCTTCCTTGGGCATGGAGTTAGAAGTGGCTCAGGAGTTCATGGCCACCCTGATAGCAATGGACCTGACCCAGGTCGTTGAAGGCCCAATGCACAAAGCAGGTCACATACTAGATCTGTTTTTTTTTTTTTCCTTTTTAATCTTAGGACAGTAGCAATGTCATATGGAATTGGGAATGTATGGGTGTTACCATTAATCCCTGGTCATGGACAGATCACTTCCTGTTAGTCTTGGAGCTCTCTCTGGCTGTGTCCCACTACAGGGAGGAAGACCCTTGTAGGGTTTCAGAGGGAACTTTGTGAGTCTGTAGAGAATCAGGAAGATGACCTTGAGGGAAATAGGTAAGAACCCTTATATAAGCAAAGAGGGCTGAAACAGTCCTGTTCCCTGATCTGGTCTACCTCAAAGGGTTTGTCACCCTGAGG
Organism: Python bivittatus; assembly: GCF_059951505.1. Taxonomy (NCBI): domain Eukaryota; kingdom Metazoa; phylum Chordata; class Lepidosauria; order Squamata; family Pythonidae; genus Python; species Python bivittatus. Next base: position 20,752,782 of record NW_028277097.1, on the reverse strand, counting down.
TCCCACTGCACAGTTTGACTTACGCTTTAACCATTGCTTGGAATGAGTGGGGGTGGTTTCTGATCAGTCTTTGCATTTCAGAGATAATACTGCTTCAGCCTATGAAGATGCTATGTCAAAATAAAATTAGGACATATCAGTGGGGATTTTGTCTGTAGAATTGTGCCCTTTTTTAACTAACAGGGTAGCAAATAAAATCTAAGCCTCAATCTAGATCTTAGGAGATCCAGCATGGAGTAGTGCTGAAGATGAAGAGGACTGGGGCCAGTCACTTTCTCTCAACCTAACGTATCTCATAGGGTTGCTATTTGGGGAATAAAAATTAAGAGAAATCTATATGTAAGGTGCCTTAAGTTCCTGGAGAAAAGGTGGGCTATAAATTTAACAAATAAAATCTTAACCTGTGCAAACCTGTCTAGGACTAACTCCCAGTAAACTCAATGCTTCTTCCTTTTGAGTAGAGCTTTCTTTAATGAAAATCATAATATAAATGATCTTTACCTTTTGACTAGCTCCAACTTCAGGCTCCAACTCAGAAATACCAGTAGAGCACTTTGACCGTGGAAGAAAAAAAAGTTGGTTGATTTGCAAAATTGTCCCATGACATTTTTTGAAAATGAAGAGTCTTCCATTTTCATACACTCTCCAAACATGTGCCATCCATCAAATTGGATTTTTCTGGTCCCCCGTCCCCTCCAAATGTTCTTTTTAGCTCTGTTGATGGGCTCTGGCCTTGAAATGAGCAAAATGGAATTATCTGAAAGAAAAGAAGATCTTGACTGGGATATGATTGGTGCTCACTTTTATTTAGACTGAACTTTTATATAATCGGGATTTCATGGCATTTTAATTTATACTACATCATGCGGCTGTTAACTCACTTCCACTACTCAATTAAGAAACTGCAGCTGATATTGTTTCCCCTTTAATGTGATTCGCCTGCTTTCGCAGGTATTAGAAAGCTCTTCTTTTGCACCTTGTGTCAGCTTGTCTTCTGATTAAGCCTAGACATTTCTTACTATGCTATCAGGGGACTTTCAGAGGAGGGAAATGATTCCCGTGTATTAACAGCAGGGCAGTTCAACCTGTCTTGAAATGGGATAGAAGGAACAGAAGAAGAGACTTGTACCTTTTATTTCTTCCAAGAAAATACACAACAGAAAAGCACATTTCTACACAGTTGCATCACGCTACTTGAGACCTTACGTTCATTGTCATTATTTAAATGAGGAAAAGCTGATTGATAATTGCAATTAAAACACCTTCTATATTTGCATACGAACAGCTGGGTTCCAGCACCTCACCAAGGAAAAGCTAAGCAGGGTCAGACCCAGTTTGTCAGATGAGAAACTACTAGCGGATCCAGGGAGGTAAAACAGAAAACAAAAACTGTGCGTAAGAAGGCAACGACAAGCTATTTCTATATACTGTATGTGTAAAAAATCAAACTTTACATGAATCTTATATCTGAACATAAACTCATTGCAACCCATTCAGCAATAAGAGCAGGGGCTCTGCTCATAGTCACTCATGATCTCCAGAGTGGACCATTGCAACATGCATTATATGGAGCTGCCCTTGAAGAGCATTTGGAAGCTTCAGCTGGTGCAGAATGTGGTGGTGCAGGCAGTTCATGGTGTCAATTTTTGGGCACGTGTGACACCACTGCTCCACAAGCTGCATTGGGTTCCAGTGGGCTTCTGAGTGCAATTTAAGGTGCTCGTAGTTACCTTTAAAGCCTTCATGACTTGGGACCAGGGTATTTATGGGACCGTCCCTCCCTAATTGTTTCTACCTGTCCACCCAATCTGGAAGGAGGGGCATGCTCCAGGCGCCATCAGCTATGGACTATCAGCTGGCAGGGCCCAGGAGGAGGCCCTTCTCTGCCATGGTGCCCACCCTGTGGAACATCATTCTACCTGAGATTAGGTTAGCCCTGAACCTGTTGGCCTTTCATGAGGACCTAAAAACTTGGTTTTGTGCCCAAGCCTGGGGTCCCGGAAGTGTGATAGAGCCTGTCTCTTGCCTTTGTTGGTTATTTTATGAAGCTCCACTGCCATGGGTTTTTATTTTATATAATGCATTTTGTGTTTATCTCTTTTATTGTAAGCTGCCCAGAGTCACTTATGTTAGATGGGGAGCTAAATAAATCAATCGATTTCATAGACAGGGCTGGTTCCCAAACAGCCCTGATTGTTCAGTGATGACTCACATATTCAATAACTGTTGGAGACACAGGTACTCCAAAATGTAGCTATCCCTTTAATTGAATTGATGAACTGGGGGTGGGAGGGGGTCAATCACTTTGTCATAGTGGCACATTACAGGTTGGCTGATTTTATTTATAAAATAAATTAAGCAAGCACTAGACATTAGTAATATTTGTCCATTCAGACTCCTTTTTATACCAGTAGAACCCATCTGAGGCTTTGAAGAACAGTAAGAGACATGCAAAAAAATTGGAAAATCTCAGAAGTAGCAAATACTTTTCTCCCAAGGTGGCTTCTCTCTCTCTCTCTCTCTCTCTCTCTCTCTCTCTCTCTCTCTCTCTCTCTCTACGTTTGCATGGGATTATCCTATATTCAGTTTTATCTTCCTTTGGGAGAAATATGATACTATCCAGGTAAACTAGATGTCATTATGAGAAGGAGAGAAGTACCTCAAAATGTGCATGATGGATGTATCCTAAACATTTGAAAAGGAACTCTTCCATCTTCTTGTTTCACAAGCATTTCTGAATATGTATAAATGCTGCATATTTACAAGGTGTAGGATGGCAGAGAAATCATACTTCAGGCTAGACCTTAGGTCACAGGTGTGTCATGAATCAATCATTCTCAGATGAATCATATCAGCAATTGGAGGAGACTGTTTTCCCCAAAAGCTAAGGTTGATATGCAAGAAGTTTCTTGCTCTGGGCAGAACACAGCCTCCTTATCAAAATGTAGCTGACTTAGGCTTGGAGGACACTGGCTAGCTGCCATGTCCTTGAAAGAGAAGATTATAGAAAGGAGAAAAACAAATCATGAACTTAAGTGTTCCAGAAAGACAAAAACGATTGCATAAATCATGAACCTAGGAGAATAAAGCAGGAACAAGAGAATACTCCGTCCACCCATCCATCCGATCCCTCAACATCAATTGCTTCCTATTATTGGTTCCAGCTGTCATTCTTCCTAGTTTTGGTTATTGTAGTTTATGTTATTTGTATTCCTGTTATGGCTGCTCTGAAACTCAGGACTGATTTATTTCATATCTGATTTAGAATTTGGCTTGGTCTATCTCAACATTCATTCATTCTTGACTGCTGAACTGAAAAACCATATTTTGAGCTCTGCTTCTGTTTGCATCTTCATTAAATGTCACTAGAGATGGGCTAGCTGAGACTGGGAGTAATAGTAGACCCTCGTATTCCCCTTAGTCCAGCTGATAGAGTTAAAGGGATTTATTTTCTCAGGTCTCCAAGGGAGAAGAGGCACAACTGCTCCACCAAAACAATGCATAGCTGGTAGCATTGTACAACCAGGAGCATGCAGAACTATTTGCCAGAAAAATTAAGTACATGTACAGCATCTAACTCCTTGTTGTAGAGGAATGTGGAATAACCTTGAAGAAGGTATGCTGGAACAATTAAGGTAAAATAAGAGACATCTTAATCCTGGGAAAGGAGAAGGCGTATGAAAGAAATTCAAAATAACCCTGTCTTGAGTCAGTCTGGTATCAGAAGGGGCAGAGGGAAACCTGACAGATTTTCAAGATTCTGTAATTGTACCCTACTGCAATAACGTAGCTTCCTAGAGATCCTTGTGCTGTTTCCTGACCTGGTCTACCTGAAGTAAACAGCATTCTGCTCTTCAACATCTCCCTTTCCCAACGGAACATAATGTTCTTTTTTCTTTACCACCAACCTCTTACATTCTTCTCCTCCAGCTCCATTTTTTAAATCAGTCTCTGTAAGCTATTCCAGTTCTCTTTTTCTCTCTTCCCTCCATTCCAGCATTCCAGCTCCGTTCCTTTTAAATCTTTCTGGATCCTGATTTCCAATTTCAAGTGAATCCGTGGGTTCCATTAAGGTGTTTGTGCTCGCTGGCCTGGCCTCGGACACCACACTCTCAGAGTTGGACGTGTTGTCCTCTGAGACATCTTCTGCTGCAGGGACCAGCAAAGGTGTTTCTTCACTCCTTCATAGCATGTACAAAAGACTTATCCCCACACTAACCTAACTTTCCCATATAAATATAGAAGGCTCTGGGCAGACCACAAGGTGATGCTGGTCTGCTCCTAATTTAAAGGCAATTTGGCTATAAAAAGGTTCGGAGTTGCATAAAACACCTCATTACTTTGTTTTACAGGGAACATAAATCGCAGAGACAAAATATTAGACTTTAAACGTACAAAGTAAAATTTAATCTTACACAATATGTCTAGCTAAAGTATTTTTATCTATCCTTTCAGAGACCCTCCTTTTTATGAAACAGTTTTCTCTTTGTCTGAGTTAATCCTGGACAATGACTTCCAGGTAGTTACTTCTGAATCTGCTGGAGAGGTGGAATGAACCCCAGTTTTTTTGTACACCTTGATTCCCAACTTCCACTTTTGTTTTAAAAAGGCAAGCAGCATTCCCTTTTAGCAAAAAAGGGAAGGTAGGAGGGGATAATCCTCCTACATATATGACGTCCACCTTGTCTCAGTGACTTTAGCTGTGGATTGAAAGTCAGATATTGCTGGCTGTCAGTAAAGCTGGGATACAGGGTTTCCTATCCATTCCCCAGTTCTCATTCTTAGGTTATTCACTGCTGAAGCAACAACGTTATTATCTGTTTGATTGTGTATTTATTTATTAGATTTGTTAAGACCACCTGACTCCACAAACCCTCTGCATGGCTGTAGAGGGCAGAGGGACAGACAAGGTCCTGCTTATTTTTGGCCATGCTGCCAAACAGTGAGAACGGGTTGTACATGTTGACCTGCTGGGTGGGCAGGAATGCAAAATTGGTACCAGGACAATTAGAAATCCTGCAGGAAGGATCATAGGGAGATACCTGTCAAGGCATCCATGGGGAAATGTAGTGTTTGATAGGGGCCATTCCCTAAAATTGGCTTCCACAACCGAGGTTTCCCATCTCCACTGCAGAGCAGGCTGTTCTTTGCATGACCACAAATGATGTTCACAAATGGCCTTGAAGGACAGGAAGAACTGCTACCAAGACAGCAGTCAAATAAAACAGGCCTGAGTCCAAGGCAGAAATGTAACCTGAGAAAATGTCTCAGACAAGCCTCTCCCTCGTTCACATGAAATTAAAGGGAGGGAGCAGGGAAGCATGTTCAGACTTTTAAGATTCTGTTACTACAACCTTACCGTAAAAGTAGCACTGATCTATATCACATTGGATTCCTAGTCTGATCTACCTTGAAGTGCTGACAGTGGCTTACAAAATAGCAAAGATATAATTAAAAGACAGTTGAACATTTAACACAACACACAATTGCCCAGATAAGACAATAATGATAGCATTCAAAAGGTGTTCCACAAGCACCCTAGCCCTGGGCCTGGGAGCAGAGCCCATCCTTAAGGGACTTTCAGAATTCTTGGAGAGTGGAATCCATACACATCTCCAAGGAAATGCTACTGCAGAGGGCTGGGGCTGTGACACAGAAGGCACACTTCCTCAGTCCCACAAGATGACAACATTTAATTTGTTAGATTAGAACCTGAAATCTCCTGTAACTGGAAAGCAGACGTGGAAGTCACATCCTGTCTTGCCCCCTGCTAAGTCATCATTTTCCTGCAGTAAACTCACAATCTTTTTGCCAGATTTTGAAGGAGCCGCTTTTCGTATAAAGGAACTTTTTCCCACCCACTCCCCCCTCAACTACCTTGACACTGTGAAAGTAGGTTTGCTTGCTCGTTGTCCTTATTCAGTGATATTGAATGTGCTGGGTTGATATCTTCTTCGGTTGCTAGGATTTCACAGCTACTTACAGGGGGGAAAAAATCATTAATCCAGTTCTTTTGCAGTGTTATACAAAGAGAACAGTAGATATGTCTCTTCCTGCAGGTAGAATGGATAGTAGAGAGTAGATAGGATGGAAGTAAAGCAAATTCAGAATCCATGTAGAACTGGAAATAAAAAAAAAAAAAGGAAAGCAATGTGTCAGAAAAGAGAAGAGGAAATTGTAAAAAGGGGGAACTGAGAGATGAACACCAGAACAGTTTGTTGTTCAGTCTTCAAATGGCTGTTGAAGGAATCATTTGGAAAAAGAAGACTCTGCTAATTGATAGCCCAAACCAGTCACAGTTGAAGACTGAGTTCCCTCTTGACCTCCTGACATTTGTTGGATGCAATGGCCAACTGGCTTACTCTTTCGTTGTTTTGCATCCTCTAGACCTGTAGCTGAAATGCTGTAGATGCCAGGAGGAGGGTGCAAATATTCAGTTTGGAGATGCAATTTTGGAGATTTCACTTAAAATCAATGTTCTCTGAATCCGAATCAGCAAGTCAGTTGATTCTGCCCAAACTGGATGCCTTCAAAGTGAACTGGACAATTTAAAAAAACATCTGAGCATGCTCTGAAATGGCTTATGTTGGAAGTCCAAATTGAATCAGACTGATGCAGATGTCTGAATCAGATCACAAGTCTGAATCAAACATTATTCAGACTGATTTTTTCCTTATTCTGACACCTGTAGAAACTATGGTTCTTCGTTATCTCTTTAGCTTCTCCTCCTGTCTCCTTGCCTTCTTGTTGGCTTCCTGCATCACATTTCTGACTGCCTTGGTTTGGCTCAACCATTACTTCTTTAATTGGTCACTCAGTCTTGTACCTCCTTCAGGAAGCCATTCCAACTTTTAGGTTTTAACTTGATGAATATAACAGCTAAACCACAAAGCCTGTTTAGGAATTGTGAGAAAAAGCTTGGGTTCTGATGATGAATGCAAGAGAGAGAATTGATCTAGCCTTGATCTCTCTTCACATGAAAAATGTCTATGCACAGGTGTTGGTTTATTTATTTTATTTATATGGCTGCCCTCAAATACATGACTCTGGGCAGCTAACAATATTAGAAAGATAAAACATATACAAAAAACATAAAGCACCCAGTAACTGGCAAAAATTGCGAAAACATCAGTCAATCATTCAGTGAAAGCAAGAGTCAGGCTGGAGCACAGAAGCAAGTCTTCAAGGCCTTATGGAAGGCCAACAGGGATGGGGCCAATCTAATCTCTGGAGGGATGATTTTCCAGAGGGTGGGTGCCATGACAGAAAAGACTCTTCTCCTGGGCCCTGCCAGCTGGCACTCCTTAGCAGATGGGACTCAGAGCATGACTCTCCTGCTGTACCAGATAGGATGAATAGAAACAACTGGGGAAAGACGGTCCCAACCCCAAACCTTGAAGGGCTTTAAAGGTGACTATGAGCACCTTGAACTGTTCCTGGAAGCATACTGGTAGTCAGTGAAGTTTGCAGAGCAGTGGTGTACATGCACTGAGAAATAGGCAGGCTGCCTGTACAGCCACATTCTGCAGTGGCTGAAGTCTCCAAATGCTCTTCAAGGGCAGCCCCACGTAGAACCCATTGCAGAAGTCCAATCTGGAGACCACTAGGACATGGGTCATCATGAGTAGGGCTCCTGATCCAGCAACAGGCATAATTTCAGGGTGGGAAGGGGAGTTGTTTGTCTAAAATGCACCAGAGGTGAATACAGTCCCCACTGTAGTTAATTCATGGGCTCAAGGATGAACCTGTGTGTGTGAGTCGGAATGAGTTACTGTAACAGTACAGTTACCATTGGGGGTTATTGCAGTAGTCATGACTTCCTTGGAAATGGCTGTGGAGCATGGGGTTTGACACCAGCAGCCATAGCAGAGAGGCTCAGCAACATCCTACTGTTGCTCCAGTTTGATCCCTGAGTTTGTGCGCCAGTGAAACTATGAGTAGAATTTGTTTCCCACTTAATATATGGGTAATTGCATCTCTGGGTGGGGAGGAGGGGGTGAGCTGGGGAGAAGGCTGTTAATTAAATCTGAAGACGAGATGCTGCTCTTTGCAGCCGAATTAAAAATAAAATACCAATTGAAGTTTAATTAGTGTCTTTGCTTACTTGTGCATTCAAACTTGAAAGATGACTTCGCGTTCACTTGTAAGCTCCTGTAGCTAAGAGACGATTATGGAACTAGAGTGTTTTTTGCCACATCATGTATCAAACGCCTCTTGCCTGAAGTGAGATGAGGAGTCTGTGGTGGTGGTCGGCAACGTGTCACATCCCAGGCCTGATTTAGAGGAGATATAAGTTTCACAGGGCCAAGGCAATAGAAAGGGCTCCTGCGTGAACAAAAACTACAGACAGACACCCCCCAAAATAATTACTTATTCTCTGCCAGTGCTCCTGCAGTGCTGAATCTCTTTTCGTACTGATATTCAATCCCACCTTCAGTTCAATCCAGGCTGATGGGGAAAAAAAAACAACCACCCACAAATCTATAAAGTACAATGGGAAGACCACTTCTACCAAGATGGTGTGTGGCTAAGAAGGCGTTGTGCATAAATAATTGTAATTTGAGGACTGGGATATCAAGTTAGAAGTATGGCTGGACCATCCGTGATACTACGGAACAACGTGGTTAGCTAACATTAGTGTTTCAATTTATATTGCAACCGTGAGTACTGAAGTGTCAGATTACTAAATGAGGTCCATTTGGGATGGTCTGTTTTCATCCTGGCATTGGGTACTTAAAAACAGGAGGAGCAAGAAGAGGAGGAGGAGGAGAGAAAGGGTCTCCCATTCTTTAATAAACTGTGCTGAGCGATCCTTATTCTTTATACCTAATCTGCATATTTAATTGTACAAATCGGGACGGATGCAAAACACTCTGCCTTAACTAGATTTTGGTCTGAGCAGAGTTCTTTGCATCCATCCCGATTTGTATAGTTAAAAATGAGCAGGGGTTCACTGTACTTCTGTAATGTATGGGAATGTGTAAATTATACCTTCAGTATTAAATGTTGTGTGTATGCGTGCGTAATGGTATATGCTGACAATGTCCTTGGGAGACGGAGAAGAGCCGCAGCTAGGGGAATGGTCAGATAAGAGGCAGCTGAGTCTGCAGAAGGAATGTGGGCATGGCAAATGTCTCCGAAGGGACCCTCCCTAGTTTCTTGGGCTGTAAAGGCAAGGGGAGAAGAGGAGAGATGCACTTTTAGACTTGGAAGATTCTGTTAATGTAACCTTGCAATAAAGTAGAATTAATGTATTGTCGAAGTAGACAATAGTAGAATTAGTTCAACTGGGCATGCTCCCTGTCTGGTCTATCTCGCAAGGCTGATATCAGTCTCATGCCTCCCAAGATCACCCCTTACCTTTACAGTCCAGGAAACTAGGGAGGGTCCCTTCTGAGATGTTTGCCACACCCACCATCCTTTTGCAGGCTCAGCTGCCTCTTATCCAATCATTCCCCTGACCCCCATCTCCCAAGCTCATTCCCACATACCATTACAAGTGTGCGAAACAAGTCCCTGGAGTTTTCTTGGCAACGTTTTTGGAAGTGACTCATCCTTGTCTTGTTCCTAAGGCTGGGAGGGAGGGACTGGCCCAAAGTCACCTATCTGCCTTTGTGTCTAAGGCAAGACTAGAACTCAGGGTCTCGAGCCTGGTGCCTTTAACCAATATACCAAATAGGCTCCCTCAGCATTCTACACATCTCTTGTATTGATCTATTCAGATTTCACTTAATTCTTTTCATTCAGTTTCTTAGATCACCCAACAGCTAAATGGATCTCTGAGGGGGCCACCATAGGAATGCAAATAAATAAATAATTAATCTAAAAGCATCACACCCAAATAATCAGTTTAAATGAAAGCAGAGGCTAAAACTCAACAGACATCAAACAATATGGAACACACACACACACAAAACACACACAAACATGTCTTCATCCATTGCACCTTTCTGCTCAAAAGTGCAGCCACTAAATGTTCCCCTCCCTGATGCCCAGGAACCTACACCAGGGTGGTGTATGGACAGATTATAATTTTCCCTAACTCCTAGCGGGGGGTGGGGGGGGGGGAGAAAGCATCTTCAGGTCATAGAAGAAAGCATGGTTAGCTTGACCATATGAAGCAGACCCTTGTTTTCTGCCCCACTGAAAATATTGTGAGCTTCACCCCCTCTTCCTTTGGAAATATAATATAAAGCACGCAGGTAGGAATGTCTTGTTTATGCACCAACTGCTTACACAGCAGTATTTACATTGGAAATGGGTAAGTAATGAACAGGACATTAGCAATAAATAGGATAGCAATCAAGCCACTGCCTGCCAATTAGTTGGAGAGCATGGGAAACGAAGCTGTGCAGACACAATCATTGCTTATCAGAGATCTAGAAGCAATGAGAAGGAGGAAAAGGATTCTGAAGACTTGCACTTAGAGACCTGAAATGTTGGAGGCTAGAAAAAATTTCTTTGAGGGCTTGCCATCAAAGTTTGGGAGTTCTTGCACTGCAGCTCAGATGGGTCAAAAATGGAAAAGTGTGGATAACAGCAATATAATCAGTCAACACACTATTTGTGGCTAGGGAAAGTTTAAACTCCTGATTCACGAAGTGGTTGAAAGGCAGTTTTTGCCTTAGCCAGCTCACAGTATTATTTCCAACCTCCTTCATTCATGACCTAACAGAATAAACACTCTGTAGAGTTGAACTTGACTCCTGGTGACTTCATGGAGACGTCCACATGGTTTTCTTGACAACAGTATGGAAGTGGATTGCTATTGTCTTTTTCCAGGATTGAGCTCAACTACCAGTCTGGGTTACAACCATAGGGTTGGCTGGTGTTCTTCTATCCAAACGTTCACCATGTCTACTCTTATTTAGCATTTGAGATCAGCCAAGGGCAGCTATGTTCTATCACCTGATCTTGGCAAAAGGCAAACTCTCCCTCAAATTGAACTTGACTACTGGTGACTTCAGATAAACATCCCTGTTATTTTCTGGGCAACAATGTGGAAATAACTTGAGTTTGTTTGTTTTAACTTCCCCAAATTAAGCCCTGGGACCTGCTGGTGTTCTCCCATCTAAGTACAATCTGGGTCTGACCAAATTTAGCTTTTATTCTCCAGATCAGGCAAGGTTGGCTAGGTCCTAGAAGCATTTTTATGGTTATTCTGAGGGTTGTCACTATGTTTTGTGGATCATTTCTGCAAGTAGGTTCAACTACATTACAGGGGTATGTAGTTGGAGACCCTAGGGCCCCATGTAGCGCCCCCCCCCAAACTTTGGAGAAAGCCTCCAGAATTCTCCAAAAGGTGCCACCACACTGTCAGATTTTTGATGTGGCAGAAAGAGAAGATTATCAAAGAAGTGGAGAGTGACTATATTCATTGTACTCAATTAATTGAATTTGATTTTAATTAATATAGCCCCTGCTGTGACACAGAAGCCAGCCCTCCATTTGAGAACCGATTTCCCCAGAAACCTTCCAAGCAGAATCTCTTCCAGGTGCAAAACCTTCTACCACCAGGTGGTGCTCAAAGGGGTGGGTTTCCTTCTATCATGGGATATCATCGTTCCCACCTGTAATGGTGAACTTCTCACAGCTTTATTTGCATAATTAGGAACCGTAACACACAGGTACAGTAGCCTCCTTACAGTTCCCCCTTGCTCCCTTTGTTTCAATGTTGGTAGCTATTTTTGTCTCAGGTTCAGCAGGAGATGGATCTAAACCCAGAAAGATTTGATCGCCATAGTTGGGCATTGCCCACTGAAAGAGTTGAAATTTTCTAGGTCTCTTTGTTGCCACCATTCTGTCACCCATCAGGATACAGCAACCCTAAGATTCATGATTTTTCTGGAACCAACCCCAACCCAACCCAAACCTAAATCAAGGATAGGCATCCTAATGCTTGTGAGCATCAGTGTGACTCCAGATCAGGGTTTCTCAACCTCAGCAACTTTAAGATATGCGGACTTCAACTCCCAGAATTCCACAGCATTTCTTTAGTACCCAACAGCTCCCTGCCCTTTTAAAAAAGATCATTTTAATTAAAACATTAAAGAGGAAGCTGGTTTGCAGCAAAGCAAGCCAATAACTGCCAGTGTCATATTTATTTGCAGCAATGGTGTTGGGCCTGTCACATATCTTCTCTGATGCGGGGATCCTTTTTTCTTATTTTCCTTTATTTTGTCAAAATTAAAGTGTCATCCCATTAACCCAGGGATATCTCTAAAGGATATATTGGTTTGTGCAGCTACCCGCAAGGCTTTCCTGATTTGGAAATTGTCTGGTGTGTTCTTTCTCTCTACTCATCCTTCACTTTCCCTCTTTCTCTGCATGCATATACTAGAGATAACAGGACTTTATGGAACATGGGGAAGAGCAAAATCGCTTTGTTAAAGTTTAAAAAACAAGGAATCAAATTAGTATTTTTCTTTTTAGTATTATCAGATAACTTAAAATAGGTTGCAAGCATCTTCCCTTAATATTGCAACATAGCTATAGGCTCTTAACCCTTGTCTTCCCTGGCAGTAAATACAGATATCCATAAACCCATTGCTCTTACAGCTGAAAGTTTTCCTAGGCTTGGAGACCCAGCATCTCTCGGACCCACCTGTCCACCCATACCTCTCAAATTCCTCTCTCTTTGGTCCCCCCACCCTTTGGAATATAATCTGGGAGGAGGTTCCTTGTGTCACCTTGCACTGAGTGACAGTTCTAATAGCCAATCATCATGGCCCCCCAGAAAAGTTCCACTGAGATATGGTGGAAAACATTTTGATGTGGTGGAG